>NW_015162516.1:191671-192348 GCF_001447785.1 Gekko japonicus | reverse complement strand
AGCGGGGTATAAATCCAATCTCTTCTCCTCCTCCTTCTAATAGGATTAAAGGTAATTCAATCAAAGTTAATTACTGTGATGCTGAAGTTAATTCACTTACCTTTCTGCCCTTGCCAGCCTGGGAGGCTGTGGGGGAGAGAGAGACATGCAAGAAAATGGGGCACAGGAACCCCCCGCGTGGGAATGTTCCCTCTAAGCTGTGGAGCCTTGTGAGCAAAAATTCTACTTTGTGAGCGCCTGGCATTAAAGTTGTGAGCGAGGGATTTGTCTACTGCATAAATTAGTCTGCTCTGGAGCCCATCCCTCCTGAGCTAAGACAAAAAATGTGTGAGCCGGAGGCTAAAAATCTGTGAGCTAGCTCACACTAACTCAGCTTAGAGGGAACATTGACTGATTCCCAGGTGTCTGAGAGCCCACCAGTAACAGGTACTTTCCAGGGAAAATAGAGAGGTGTTGCCTGCAGCCCTTCACGCCAGACAGCTGCACAGGAATACCCGGCTCCTTCCCTGCACCCACCACCACTCGGGGGCCCTGGGCTGGATGGGGAGTCGGGGGGGCTTGCCAGTAAGTCGGGGGTCCTGGCCCCGAGATGCCCCACTGTAGCTACGAGCCTGCAGGAGATCGCCCATCTGCCTGGGTGAGGTGTGAAAAGTTCCTCCCGGGTGCCCTCGGGACCA
>NW_015162516.1:163327-191660 GCF_001447785.1 Gekko japonicus | reverse complement strand
TGGCACGGCAGGAGGCACGGCATCTTCCTGTCTGTAAAGGCCCCGGACTTCCTGTCCACGGCCTCTCCCACCTCCGGGCAGCTGCTTCCTGGCCTCCTTCAGTTGGGGCCTTTTATCCTCCTTCCCCTGGCCATGCCTAGTTCCTATTTCCCTGCCCCTCCTCTCGAATAAGCCCTTCCTCTCGAGGAGGCCTTTACCCCGAGAAGTCCTCTGCTCCACAAGGCGCTAAGACTGGTGGGCCCCCCATTCTGCCAGTGGCCCCCTTGCTGTTGCTGCCCCATCCGGCTCTTTTCTCAGCCCTGCCACTGGGCGGCTGCCCTGGGCTTTGACGGTCGGATGCCGCAGTGGATCTGATTGCATCGTCTCCTTCCGGTATTATTACGCTCCTCTGGTTGATGGTCTTGAGCAAAGTCAATACAGATAGAAGATCAAACATGAAGCGGTCAATGCTGATTGCCTTCTTTTACGTCTCAGTGAGAAAATAACAGATGAATAGCAGCTGTGGCTTGCCTAGGGGCACATGTGCTGGGCAATCCTAAACACTTTTACTCGTTGAGCTGACTCCCTAGCAAGTGTGTTTAGGACTGCAGTCTTATTGAATTCAGGGCAGATATTTGAAATCAACCCTGACTGTTCCCTGGAAGGCCAGATAATGAAACTGAAGCTGAAATACTTTGGCCACCCAATGAGAAGGGAGCACTCCCTGGAGAAGACCCTGATGCTGGGGAAGACTGAAGGTCAAAGAAGACGGGGACGGCAAAGGATGAGATGGTCAGACAGTGTCATAGATGCAACGAACATGAAGTTGAGCCAACTTCAGAGGACGGCGGAAGACCGGAAGGCCTGCCGTGATCTGGTCCATGGGGTCGCGAAGAGTCGGACTCGACTGTGCGACTGAACAACAACAACAATTTGAACTGAGGTCTTCTAAGTCCATACCTTGGTGACTGACTGTACTCAGTGTGTGTGGGGGGAGAATTATTAGCTCACAGGGGCCTTCTGGTCCTGGATATGCCTTGATTTTTCCCCCTCCAAGGAACCACAAAGAGTAAAGTGACAGCCCCTCTCCTGGGGAGGAGTAGGGGCAGAGTGGTCGAGCCGCTGCTCGGCCTACAGAAGGTCCTAGGTTCGATCGCTGGCACCTGCAGTTAAAAGGGAGCCGGGGGCATGACAGACCTCTCCTGGAGACCCTGGAGAGCTGTCGTCAGTCTGAGAAGACAGGACTGACTTCGGGGGAGCCAATGGCCTGGTGCAGTAGAAAGCAGCTTCGTGAGTCCCTGTGTTGACATGACCAGATGCTAGGCATGCCGTGAAGAGCAGGATGTAGAAGAGAGAATCTCACCAGGTTCTTACCCCTACATCATTCCTGCACAACTGTAACACTTGTCAAATCTCCAGTCCTGCCCTGCATCTATAGACCCTGCACCCCCCCCCCCCGAGTAAGGCGTTAATCTTTACAAAAGATACATGGCATTTAGGGGAGCATTGCATGTAGGTGTTTGTGCTGGGGTAGGCATAAACCTAGGTGAAGGATAGAAAAGTGACAAAGAGCAGTGTAATGATTCCATGTTTTGGTGTGTGTGTTCCTTTAAATGTTTAGTTCGACTGCAGTAATAAGAGAAGAGTGATAGAGAGAGACAAGTGCGATTTGATTGGCTGCTGACTGAGAGTGTGGGAGGAGATGTTCTGAGAGGAATCTGTGTGTGTGTGTCTATGAAAGGATTCTGTGTGTAAAGTCTGAAGAGTGAGCATAGTCTGTGTGACTATGGAATTTTGAGTCTGATTCTGTGTGAATAAGACCAACAGTTTAATCTGTGTGACTAAGAGAGTTGATTCTATTCAGTGTGAATAAAACAAAGAGACTAGCCTGTGTGGCTATATAGATATATGAGAGAGAGAGTACACTGAGTGTATAAGCCTGTCAGAGTGGAGTTTTGGGAGTTTGAGGCTAATTTTGCACAAGGAGCTGCGTCACCGTCATGCTTCCCTTTGCATTGGTCAATTTCCCACTCGAAACCGCGTGGCCACATTTTGACCTGCGGCTTCGCCCGATTTTCCCCACGGTTTCATGATCCTGTTTTTTGAGGATCACGAAACCACGGGGAAAATCGGGCAAAGCCAAGGGTCAAAATGCAGCCGCGCGGCTTTGAGTGGGAGATTGACCAATCAAAACTGGGCAAAGGGAGGCGCGGCGGCGGTGCAGCTCCTTGTGTGAAATCAGTCTGAGAGACTGTTTGTAACACCAAGCGTTGCCAGTTATACTTACAAGTTCCTGTCATCAGCAACAGTTCAAAATAACCAGAAACCTATTTTGTTCTTTATTAAATAAATCAATTTTTGTTTAAACTTATCCCAGAAATCAGAATAGTCCTTCCTCAGGGCCACATAGTCCTCTGAAGTGCCCAGACTTTGGGTCATTCTACCAAAAGAGAGATTTTGAATTTTTAATTCCTGGTGGCAGCAGAAAACTACCAAGTTTATGTATTCAGAGTGTGTTTAAAGGTAAAGCCGTCTCCCCAATAAGCGAGGATGTCACAAGCAGACATGCTCGTCTACAGTAGAAGAGCTAGATCTGAGTCCCACAGTGCCCTAAAGAATATAAGCTTTCGAGAGTCAACGCTCTTGTCAGATACCTCCAAAGAGGTACGAGGTCTCGGAACAGGAACCTGCTTCTTTGTTAGTGGTCGTTGTCATTGGTCATATAGAGGATGGAGCAGTTGTTTCCCATTCCTCCGGAAGGTCGGATAATAACCAGTGGGTTAAAATTAAATCAAAAGAGTTTTCAGTTAAACATTAGGAAGAACTTCCTGACAATCAGAGCAGTTCTTCAGTAGAACAGGCTTCCTCGGGAGGTGGTGGGCTCTCCTTCTTTGGAGCTTTTTAAGCAGAGGCTGGATGGACCTCTGACAGCAATACTGATTCTGTGGATTTAGGCAGATTGTGAGAGGGAGGGCAGGAAGGGATGAAGCCAGTGCTCAGCTTTTGTGTCACTTTCTTATATGCCCAGGGAAATGCCAATTGCCTCTGTGGGGTCAGGATGGACTTTTCCTCCAGGCCAGACTGGCCCAGGGATCCTGGAGGTTTTGCTCCTTCCTCTGGGCATAGAGCAAGGGTCACCGGGAAAGTGGAAGGGGGAGCGAATTGTGAATTTCCTCCACAATGCAGGGGGTTGGACTAGATGACCCTTGGGGTACCTTCCAGCTCTATGTTTCACAAGCAGAAATTAAAAGATTCAGGTCAGTGGCATCTATCAGAATGTAAATGGTCTGAGAAATTCTATAGGTTGTTTCTTTTCTGTTAACTGTGTGTGTGTGTGCATGAGGACATGCGTGCATAGAAGGGGGAAATATGTATCTAAGAGGTAGAATTTTGTCTGCAGAAGCATTGCCAGTTGGCGGGACCACAGGTAGCAGAGCCAGGAAAGACAAGGTAGTGTGAAAGCCATTGGCGGGTAAATTTATTTTTTCATTTGACATAATTATACCCCGCCTTCCTCCCCAAAAGGGATCCAACGCGATGCTCCCTCTAAGCCGTGGAGTCTTATGAGCAAAAATTCTACTTTGTGAGCTGCAGGCATTAAAATTGTGAGTGAGCAATTTGGCTGCTGCATAAATTAGTTTGCTCTGGAGCCATCCTTCCTGAGCAAAGGCAAACATGTGTGAGCTGGAGGCTAAAAATGGTGAGCAAGCTCACGCTAACTCAGTTTAGAGGGAACACTGACCCCAAGTGGCTTCCATCATTCTCCTCTGCTCCATTTTTACCTCACAACAGCCCTGTAAGGCAGGCTAGGCTGACCACATGTGCCTAGCCCAAAGTTACCCAGTAACCTTCCATGGCAGAGTGAGGATTCAGGAGAGAGCCAGCTTGGTGTAGTAGTTAAGTGTGCAGACTCTAATCTGGGAGAACCAGCGTTGATTCCCCACTCCTCCATATGCAGCTGCTGGTGTGACCTTGGGCCAGTCACAAGTTCTCTCAGAGCTGTTCTTTCACGAGCAATTCTCAAGAGAGCTCTCTCAGCCCCGCCTACCTCACGGGGTGGCTGTTGTGGGGAGGGGAAGGGAAAGGGATTGTAATCCGCTCTGAGACTCCTTCAGGTAGTGAAGGGCCATGCTCCCGCTAAGCTGTGGGGTCTTGTGAGCAAAAATTCTGCTTTGTGAGCTCCTGGCACTAAAGCTGTGAGCGAGCAGTTTGGCTACTGCATAAATCACTTTGCTCTGGAGCCCTCCTTCCTGAGCTGAGACAAAAATGTGTGAGCCGGAGGCTAAAAAACTGTGAGCTAGCTCACACTAACTCAGCTTAGAGGGGACACTGGTGAAGGGTGGGATATAAATCCAATCTCCTCCTCCTCCTCCTCCTCAAATCTAAGGTCTCTCAGATCCTAGTCCAACCATCTCACACTGGCTCTTGGTTCAACACAGTCTTAATTAGCTTCATATTTGGACAAACAACACAGTGTTCTGGATAGGAAATGCAAATTGAAGCGATTTCCTTGCTCATCTGCTTGCTAGGTTAGCAGCCTCTGTTTACCAGACCTGGCTGTGACGGGGTCTCCCCCTCACCCCCCTGACCCCACAGCACAATACGCTGTGGACTGCATTTCACTCTAAACTACGGGCTGCCACTCACCGCTGCCTTTCCACTGAATTGATTTCTTCTACAGACTAGATCTGATGATTGCCATGTAACGATTCATTTGCTAGAGATGCGCCATATAAGCGCATTATACAACATTTCAAATAAACACCTCTCCCTGTATGACAGATGAGTGTCCTTAACCTTCGCTAGGAAACAATTCCTGCAGAGGTGGAAGAAAAAACACCCCACACAGATGCATTACTCATTGCAAATGCATTGCCTTGCCTTGCAAGAAAAGGGCATTAGACTTTGTCTCAGTTTCTGGTTTTTTTCCCCCCTCCACAACACCTTTATACAACATTGCCAACTATTTAGACAGTTGTAGACAAAATACGCACGCACGCACACACACAAAGATGGGAAAAACAAGGTTTGTGTTCAGTGATAACTACGATGTACATAAATCCAGTTGGAATGGGAATGTCTCTTATTAGAAACCGAGTCCGGATAAACATTCCTTTCTCAATGGGTATTTAATAAGGATGGGCTTTTGAACCGACATGTGTTGGTAAGTTGTCGTACAGCCCCCTTGTATAAGATCTTTAAAAGAGATCATTGCAGGACTGTATATCTAGAGAAACTAACTACTCTGGAGCTGAGAAGGGCTTTTACTGCCCTAAGGTTCCACGTCATACCCTCAATGGTTTGTATTGGCCGCTTTCAGGGTGCCCCTGCCGCCTCCAGAATATGCCTCTGTGGTATGGGTGAAGTGGATGATGTCGTGCATTACATTCTGAGATGTTCATGGCATGAACCACTTAGGCAAAGGTTTGTTTATCCTATTGTACCTCTGTATAATGGAATTTCAGAGCAGGATTTGACCGTTTTCTTGCTCTCTGATATTGATGCACATGTTACTAGCAGAATGGCTTTGTTTGCACTGGCGGCGAAAAAGATAAGACTGGGTCTAGGACTTACTGTAAGTTACTGATGTATACTGTTGGTTGTGCTTTGATTTATTTTGTGTTGTTATGGCCAATGGCTAAGACAATAAACTAAACTTGACTGTATTGAACATTCCTTTCTCCTCTTGATCTGTGCTCTGCTCAGAACCTGGCATAGAGGAACACGGATTCATTCTGAAGTAAAGCTGAAATGAATCATTGCACGTATTTAAAAAGAACCCCGTTCAGATTTCAGAATCAAAACGTCAGCCTTAACATTCAGATCTGCCTCCTGACTGTGAAATTTCACCCTCAGATTTCAGACAGGTCATCTGTTCACTTCTGGTCTTCAGACCCGCAACCCGATTCAGACAAATTCCTTTTAGTCTTTTATCAGCTGATTCTCTCCGGGAAATCACGGAGGCAATGCCAGGAATCCAGGGCTCTTGAAAATGTGTGAGAGGAATTAGATGGGAGCGGTGGCGCGGGCTGTAAAGGCCTACAATACTCTATCATCGAGCAGCCATAAGGCTGTTCGAGTCCCACCGCGGCCAGGGTGAGCTCCCGGTCCTTGTCCCAGCTCCTGCCCACCCAGCGGCTCGAAAGCCTTAGGCAAGTAGATGAATGGGTACCTGCTCTTAGAGAGCAGGGGGGCACCCTTCTTCCAAAAAAATGGACTGGTGTGCAGCAGCAGTAGGCGGTGGCGGCTGAGTGTTGGTGGCAGGAGATGAGCGGCAATCCAGTGGAACGTGGCGGCGATCCGAAAACGAACGACAAGCGACTCAGGCGGTGATTGGCCCAGAAGACACGGCGATGAGACGGCGCGGCGTGGTCGGAGCCTATGGGATGGAGACCAGCGCTGCAACTGTCGCATAGCCGTGTACCGTGGGAACCAACCCAGAAGGAGTCGCTGTGGGAAGGAAGAGCTTCGCCGAGATCCCATCACCGACTCCATCGAAATAGAAAGAGACCACCGCGGAATAAGAGCCGAAAGAACAACACGAAGAGAAGAACTCCGCTGCTTGGGTGCCTAGTAGGTATTCACTCCCCTCCCCTTGCACTGTGGCCCTAGCTAGGTTTAAATGTCTCTGTAAACAGCTCCGAGCCTCCGGGAAGGAGCGGTATATAAATGGAATGTGTAATGTAATGTAAAAAAGCACGTTCGCAGAGAATGGGACCACTCCAAAACCAAAACTAATCCACCTACCTTGGTTCCTTAGCCTTTAAGACCAGAATCAAAGGTCTTTATTCATGAAAGGGTTAAAGAAGAACAAGTTCACATCAAAAGACAAATAAGAAACATACTAGAGTACTGCTAGGTGCACAAAAGTATCTTCCTAGCCTACAAACCAGGTCAGGTTCTTCCATCAGTCTCTAACACCTGCCTAATGCTTGAATCTCAGGATAGAAAAGGAGACGAATGTCCCTTGATTCGTGGTTTTATCAACCCCTAATTTAGTGGTTGGTGAGACGGTTCACTGATGAGAACCCTCATCACTACAGTGTGATTCAGGGGTCCTTTCCTGCAGGAGCGCACAGGAGCGGAGCTCCGGCAGTAAAGAGCCCAGGGGGTGGGCACATGCAACAAGCCACACCCCCTGCTGCCAGCAGCCTTCAGTCAGAGCAAGAAGCAGCCAGGTAAGCTGCAGAGCCCCCCCCCGACCCCCCGGTCCAAAACAGTCCAGTGACACCTTTAAGACCAAGTTTTATTCAGGTATAAGCTCTCCCTCCTCTGCGAGGGCAGATCTGTGTGGGAACACCCACCTCCCCATAGCTAGCAATCCAAAACAGTCCAGTGGAGCCTAAGCGGTGGGTGTTGCCTTCTGACCCACTTCCAGTGATGTCAGGGGGTGTGGCATATGCAAATCAGTTATGCTAATGAGTTGTGCTAATGAGCTCCTGCACCTCTTTTTCTACGAAATGACCCCTGGTGTGATTGAAGGAGAGGAGAAGGCCCATAAGCAGTCCTCTGAAGGTGGCCATGGAGGAACCAGGCAGCTTAGTCTAAACCAGGGGTTCCCAGCCTTTTCAATATGGTGACCCACAAGTCCAAATTTACGTGGTATGGTGACCCATTCACGGCTGGGCCAATTTTTTTCCAGCACCCAAGGCAAACTACGACTTTTGGGACCCATCTAGTTCAGCATTCCATTTTCTACAGTGTCCAGCCAGATGTTTCTGAGAACCCAAGAAGCTTCACACAATGGGCACGGCTGCCACCACTATGAGCCCCAAGCAACGGCCATTCTGACATGCACAGCCTTTGCCTATGGAGGGTTGCATTCCAGCCTCTGTCCAGTCTCTCATCCTCCACTCTCTTGTTCTCCCTCTAATCTCCCCCAAGACTCTAAGAAATGCACTCTAGTCGCCATCAGAAAGTCCCTTGAAAGTCCCTTGGACTGCAGGGAGATCGAATTAGTCAATCCTAAAGGAAATCAACCCTGACTGTTCCCTGGAAGGCCAGATCCTGAAGCTGAAGCTCAAATACTCTGGCCACCCAATGAGAAGGGAGCACTCACTGGAGAAGAAGGCCCTGATGCTGGGAATGATTGAAGGTAACAGAAGAAGGGGACAGCAAAGGATGAGATGGTCAGACAGTGGTATCGATGCAACAAACATGAAATTGAGCCAACTCTGGAGGATAGCGGAAGACCGGAGGGCCTGGCGTGATGTGGTCCATGGGGTCACGAAGAGTCGGACTCAACTGAGCGACTGAACAACAACAACAAAAAGCCATCAGAACAGGTTTTGCTGGTTCAGCATGTTTATGCAGTGAAGAAAAAAATTCCAACCAATGTGTGACATGGAAGACAGAGAACAATGGATAGTGGCAGAGGCAGCCAATAGGGAGGGCTGCCTCACAACCCACTTTCAGAGGCTTCGTCGTGACCCATTTTTGGGTCCTGAGCAATGTTCCCTCTAAGCTGTGGAGTCTTGTGAGCAAAAATTCTACTTCATGAGCTACTAGCATGAAAGTTGTGAGCAAGTGATTTGGCTGCTGCATAAATCAGTTTGCTCCGGAGCTGTCCTTCCTGAACTAAGACAAAAATGCATGAGCCGGAGGCTAAAAAACTGCGAGCTGGCTCACACTAACTCAGCTTAGAGGGAACACTGGTCCTGAGTCACAGGCCGGGGAAAACGGGTCCAGACTCTGGAAGAGCCTGTCTTCTGCTGGCAAGAAGCCCCCCCCCCCATACCTCTGATTCACTGATGTCAGGGGGAGGATAGCCAGTAAACAACCACAAACATGTACAGTGTTCTGTTAACCTCATCTTATCTCTGCTGCAAACCTCCCAATGGTTGATGGGAAGGGCAAGCTTTCCTGTCATCCAGCAGGAGCTGTTGGGTAGGTCGTGCTAGGGAACATATTGCTGGGGAGTTGATGGCCAAGCATCATGGCTTTCCCTGTCCCCAGTGGTCTAGCAAGGCTGAAATTGATTCCCAGGATATATGTCTGTAATATTTGTGGTTGGGCTGACCAATATGGAAGCAGGAATATGAAACTGGTGGCCCTTTGGTGGGCTTTGCTCACCCCCCTAGTGAATTTCTACTACCGGGATAATTTAACACCTCTCATTTCTGCTCCCACCACTAGAGTAAGCATCCATGACCATGTATATCTCAAAGTTTGAGTCCAGTGGCACCTTCAAGACCAGCAAAATTTAATTCTGGGTATAAGCTTTCGTGTGCATGCCCACTTCGAAGAAGGGTGTAAAAGCAGATGATTTCTGCACTTTATTTATAAAGTAAAGGTAAAGGTTCCCTTGCTTGAAAGCCAGTCGAGTCCGACTCTAGGGTTGCGGTGCTCATCTCCGTTTCAAAGCCGAAGAGCCAGCGCTGTCCAAAGACGTTTCCGTGGTCATGTGGCCGGCATGACTAAACACCGAGGCGCACGGAACACTGTTACCTTCTCACCGAAGTGGTACCCATTTATCTCCTTGCAATTTCTTGCTTTCAAACGGCTAGGTTGGCAGGGGCTGGAACTAGAGATGGGAGCTCACTCCGTCATGCGGCACACCCGGGTCTCGAACTGCTGAACTACCGACCTTCCACAGCCTGCAGTTCAGCGTCTTAACCACTTGAGCCACCGCAGCTCCTCTTTATTTATTTATTTATTTATACGCCCGCCTTATTCCCCAATGAGGACCTCAAATGGCATACAACATTCTCTACTTCTCCCTTTTATCCTCATTACGACCCTGTGAGGTAGGCTAAGTTGAGAGTGGGTGACTGGCCAAAGTCACCCAGGGATTTCCCATGGTAGAATGGGAAATTTGAATCTGGGTCTCCCAGGTTCTCTGAGGACTATACAACACTGGCTCTCCCTATGTCAGAAAAGTTACCTTTGGCCTTGAAGATTGTAATGCTTAGACATATGAATATGCTAACGTGGTGGCTTATAGCCGTTGTCTGGTGCTTGCATGGCATGATTAGGTGGACACTCACTTTCCTGTGCCTGTAAAAAGATGCCATCTTAAAAACAACCCCTTTGCCTAGATTCCTCAGGATGAGGAAAACATGGCAAGGTTCTGGCATGATGGGCAAGAGCACAAGCTGAGGCAGGGGTCCCCAAACTTTTCAAGCCAGCAGGCATTTTTGGAATTCTGACAAAGGGCAGTGGGCACAATCACAAAAAGAAGAAGAACAGATTGGATTTATATCCCACCCTTCACTTGGAGTCTCAGAGCGGCTTACAAACTCCTTCCCCTCCCCCTCCCCACAATAGATACCCTGTGAGGTAGGCGGGGCTGAGAGAGCTATCTCAAGAACTGTCCTTGAAAGAACAGCTCTGACAGAACTGTGGCTTGCCCAAGGTCATCCAGCAGCTGCAAGTGGAAGAGTGGGGAATCAGACCCGGTTCTCCCAGATTAGAGTCCGCACTCTCAACCACTACACCAAACTGGCTCTCTGGCTGCTGAAGGAGGTGGAGCCAACCACAAAATGTCAGGAATCAAGGTTATATAGAAGTCTAAGAATGTGGTGGCTCAAGTGGTAAAGACGCTGAACTGCAGGCTGTGGAAGGTCGGTAGTTCAGCAGTTCGAGACCCAGGTGCCGCATGATGGAGTCAGCTCCCGTCTCTAGTTCCAGCGCCTGCCAACCTAGCAGTTCGAAAGCAAGAAATTGCAAGTAGATAAATAGGTACCACTTCGGTGGGAAGGTAACAGCGTTCCTTGCCCTTTGGTGTTTAGTCATGCTGGCCACATGACCACGGAAACATCTTTGGACAGCGCTGGCTCTTCGGCTTTGAAACGGAGATGAGCACCGCAACCCTAGAGTCGGATTCGACTGGCTTTCGAGCAAGGGAAACCTTTACCTTTACCTTTTTAAGAATGTGGTATACAAGTGTAATACACAAGTCTTCAACATGTCAGACAGAACCTTTGTTTAACAGGATGCCTTTTAATCTGCACAGCCAATCAGAAGCCCTATTGGAGGGAAAAGCCACACATAGACCCGCCCACTTCCCAAAAGCACTTAGTGTATGCCAGGAAAGGTATTGGCCCGCGAGCACCCCATTGGGGAGTCCCAGACCTACGTTTATTCTGGAGATTCAAAAGAAATGATCTCCTCCCCACCCAAGTTTGCAATTCACTGAACAAATCTGCCCACTATGCTGTTTATTTGATTTAGGGAAGGGGGAATGTGGTTATGGATGTCCCATGTGGAGACATATCTTTTGGAAGTGTGGAGGGCTTTGTATGTTCGTCAGAAAGGCCTCAGGCTGACCAACTTGAAACTAACCACGTCTGGAGCGTCCTCATAAACTATCCTAAACTGATAGATTCAGGTGGGTAGCAGTATTGGTCTGAAGAAGTAGGACAAAGTTTGAGTTCAGTGGCACCTTTAAGACCAACACAGTCTAATTCACTTTCGTGTGCGCACGCACATTTTCGGATACATTGAAATGGAAGTTACCAGTTCATACATATAGGTAGAGGGTGAACAACAAATTAGCATACAACATAACGAAGCTGTTTTAACAGACGCAAAGACCAAAGAGGAATAACAAGCTAAGTTTTTATGGTCACCATTTCCCCTGGAATGAAATCCAAACAAATGGTGACCATATAAAGTTAGGTTTTGTAGTGGTTAAGTGCGCGGAGGACTCTAATCTGGTAGAAGCGGGTTTGATTTCCCACTCCTCCACTTGCACCTGGCTAGATGACCTTGGGCAAGCCGTAGCTCTGATAAGAGTTGTTCTTGAAAAAGAGCAGTTTCTGTCAGGGCTCTCTCAGCCAATGTTCCCTCTAAGCTGTGGAGTCTTGTGAGCAAAATTTCTACTTTCTGAGCTCCTGGCATTAAAGTTGTGAGCGAGCGATTCAGCTACTGCATTAATTAATTTGTTTTGGAGCCTTCCTTCCTGAGCTAAGACAAAAATGTGTGAGCCAGAGGCTAAAAAACTGTGAGCTAGCTCACACTAACTCAGCAGAGGGAACACTGCTCTCAACCCCGCCTACCTCACAGGGTGTCTGTTGTGGGGAGGGGAAGGGAAAGGAGTTTATAAGTCGCTCTGAGACAACTTTAGGTGGTGAAGGGCGGGGTATAAATCCAATCTCTTCTTCTTCTTCTATATATATGCACTGGTAACTTCCATTTCAGTGTATCTGAAGAAGTGTGCCTTGCACACAAAAGCTCACGCCTTGAATAAAGCTTTGCTGCTCTTAACGGTGCCACTGGACTAAAACTTTGTTCTGTCCTAAGCTGAGTTTTGATATCAGGCCCTCCATCACTTATTTTTGCTTGATAATGATAGAGATCATATTGAGCACTTGACATTCAAATGACTGGCCCATTTAGACCTACATTCAAACGACTGGCCCATTTAGGCCTACACTACTTAGTGGTTCTTCAAGGCCTCAGACAGAGACTTCCCCCACCCCCTGCTATTTTGTATTTTTATTTACTTAGTTATTACAACACGTTTACTGCCTCCCTTCCTCATGACTGAAGGAGGCTTACAATAATACTTTAAAAACATTTCGATTAAAACCAAAATAAAATCACAAACCCCAAATCTGTCCCTCCCTCCCCTCCCTTAACAGCTGCCTGCCATTTAAACCCTGTCGAAAGTCCTGGCAAACTAGCCATTTTTATTTCTTTCAGGGTTCTCACGTTCCTCAGAATTCGGGCTGACAAGTCCCTAAAGCGATCCGTGCCAAGCCTCTCTTTGAGACCAGAGCAGCTAAGAGCCAATGTCAGCCAAAGAGTGCCCAACACAGGCCCACACAGGAGATCAGCCAATGTGGCCAGCAGAAGTCCTCAGCTCAGTCAGAGGACGAGGAAATAAGAGAATCTCTGGCTGCGGTCAAACACACTAAATAATCCACTTTCACTGCACTTTCCAACTGGATCTTACACTGTCCGTCATGCTGACAGCACCTTTGCTAGGAAATCATTGGCCCCCTGCTGGAAAGGTCTCCAGGGCCCTGGTCACACGGGCCGGAAAATGCGGGGGGGGGGGGAAGCGTGGCTGTTTGCCCCGGAGCAAACTAACATGCGGCCGCTGGATCCCACGTCCTGCCGACGTGCCGTGGTTCAGGGGGAGGTGGCGATCACAAGACGATCCTGCAGTGTGGCAAAGAAGCGGAGTGGCGCGATCTCACCAACGGCATGCGCAATTCTGCGGAGCAATGGAACTTTCGCTTTCCTCTTCGTGTGCATGCGCCATTGGGTGCTTGTGCGCATCCTGTGGAGACTTTGGGGGGGGGGGGAAACCCTGTTTGCAACGGGACATGGGCAGGTGCCGGATGCCACGGACTACCACCGGAAATGCGATTAGCCGCCAGCCCTTGCCCCGCGGTTTCCAGAAACTAGTACCTCAGAGGTACTAGTTTTTAACTCTGCATCTTCGGTGGGAAGCCTCAGGTTCGCCATGGGAGCTCTATGCTTCCCAGATGTTGCGGTGTGATCGTGCCCGGAAAATCCGCCTATCATCCATCTCAGTAGCATGGCTAATGCTCCGTGTGACCGCAGCCCAGGTAGATCAAACAAAATTAAACCAAAATACCTGCTGTCAGATAGGGATCATCATACAACATTCTGCGCCCAGGTATATAAGGAACGCAAGAAGCAAGGCAAATAGACCTCATCTCTACCTTTTAATAAACATAGTTTTAAACTGTCTTTTTAAATGGTTTAAAAGGTTTGAACTGTAGCTCTATTTATTTCCGTTGTATTTTTTTATAACCTGTAAGTTTTTATGTTGTTATGAGGTTTTTTTCCTGGTTCTCATCAGCTAGGAGCTGCGGTGGCTCAAGTGGTTAAGACACTGAACTGCAGGCTGTGGAAGGTCAGTAGTTCAGCAGTTCGAGACCCGGGTGCCGCATGACGGAGTGAGCTCCCGTCTCTAGTTCCAGCTCCTGCCAACCTAGCAGTTTGAAAGCAAGAAATTGCAAGTAGATAAATAGGTACCACTTTGTTGGGAAGGTAACAGCGTTCCGTGCGCCTTGGAGTTTAGTCATGCCGGCCACATGACCACGGAAATGTCTTCGGACAGCGCTGGCTCTTCGGCTTTGAAACAGAGATGGGCACCGCAACCCTAGAGTCAGATTCGACTGGCTTTCAAGCAAGGGAACCTTTACCTTTACCTTTATAAGCATTTATACTCTGCAGTATAAGCATTTAATGAAGTGTTCCAAGGAGCATTTCACCTATTAGCAATCAGTATTCGGCATGGGATTTATATTCTATATCTGACAAACTCACCTGAGTACTGGCATGGTTTCCAGGCAAGAGTCAGAGGCTGGCACAGCACCTTTGGCTGCAGCTCAGTCCTAACCAGGGCGTGGCACACGGAGCCAGGCAGAACATGTCACTGGGTAGGAGAAGGGGGGAAACTCCCAGGGCTGCAGCTCTAGTGAAATACATGATGATATAATACCTGGCTTAGGGCACAGATAGGTAACTAGCAGTTCCACTAGCCTGGAGGAAACTTTGTCTAACCATTGGTGGCCTTACTGAGCTTTGTTTTTTTAAAAGTTTTAATACTACATCAAAAATACCAAAACCAAGCCGGGTATAAATACCAAACAGTAAACACTTCGCTTTAAAAAATTCTAACTTCATTGAAGTCTAAATCCAAAAGCACTTAAAAAAAAAGTTTGTAATACTGGAGTACGTTATACTGTTTTATATTCAGAAGCATAACTAAGAAGCATAGGCCGGATTGTTTGGGAGTAAATTCTTCTCAGTCATATATTGAAGGTAAGGGAACCAGGTGCACTCAAAGAGTGATTTCGTTGTACAGAGATTCATCTGGGCTATATTTAAAGTGTCACTTATCCGTCAGGAATTGTTCCCACACTTTATTTCTCCAGGCCTCTAAACTTGGAGACTTAGGTGATTTCCAGGCCGCTGCGATGGTGGTTTGTGCCGCCATAAGTAGGTATGATGTTAGCTGTTGTAGCGGTTCTTCATCATGAGCTGGATCTCTAAGATGTAGTAGGGTAGCTTTAGGAGAAAGCGGGATGTTCTGTCGGCCTCACTGAACTTTGACAGCCAGTGCAGCGTAGTGGTCAGACAAAGATCTGAGAGGCCCACGTTCAAATCCTTACTCTGCCTTGGAAGCGTGCCAGGTGACCTTGGGCCAGTCACACTCTCTCCTCTTCACTACCTCACAGGGTTGTTGTGAGGATAAAATGGAGAAGAGGAGAATGACGCGAGTCACTTTGGGGTCCCACTGGGCAGGTTATAAATGAAGGTGATAGTAACGGTAAAACAACAGTAAGCAAGCAGTAAAACAACAAGAAACAACAACAACAAAACAGCAACAGCAGCAGCAGCAGTAATCGAAGTATGTTAAAGGTTCATACAAAATGTCATTTGCACAGAAAGAAAGACAATTAAGCTGTAAGGAACAAGCACATCCTAGCATTTAATGTGATCCCTTTCTGATTTTCGTATGCCGAATGGAATAGGAATACCTTTTTTTGTCGTGTTCCGTAACTGGAGCTTATGGATGACTTATATACGGTTATCCATTGGCGACAACTTCATAAGGAGGCTGACCAGAGAGAGAAAAATAACCTTCCAGCCCAGAGTTCCCCCTGAACATGCAGAAATTGGCCACCTCTGATTCCCCAAGGGTAAAAGAGCAAAGAAAAAGACCTAAACAGCAAAGACAAGAGAGTCCTGTGGAATGCATTTATAGTACATTCCAAAGCAGAGGTCCACCCTTCCAAATCAATTGAAATCAATGGGTTTAGAAAAAGAAGAAGAAGAAGAGATTGGATTTATACCCCGCCCTTCACTTGGAGTCTCAGAGTGGCTGACAAACTCCTCTCCCTTCCCCTCCCCACAACAGACACCCTGTGAGGTGGGTGGGGCTGAGAGAGCTCTGACACAAACTGCTCTTTTTCAAGGACACCTTTGCCAGAGCTTGTGACTGGCCCAAGGTCACATCAGCAGGTGCAAGTGGAGGAGTAGGGAATCAAACCCGGTTCTCCCAGATTAGAGTCCACACACTTAACCACTGCACCAAACAGCGTGACTCCGTATAGGACTGCCGTATGACTGTAGCATAATCATCTGCCAAGGTGGACTCAGGATCACAGGAAAAGCTTTTCAGCTTTGCAAAGTAGATTCAACCTCGGAGAATTTTTAAAATTCAGTTTAATATGGAGGCTGGACATATGGTATCGCAGGATGCTAGGGACACAGAATCTGGGTGACTTGGAGCTGCATGCATTATAACGTGATGGCTTTATTTACCATTAATATGGTGGTTAGTAGTGCTGACAAAGAGATTTATGAAATGCCTTCTGCTTTTCCTTAAAGGGTTCCCTTCCTTGATCACATACTATATAACAGAATAATATGATTTTGCTATTTAAGCATATGATATCAAACTGGGTACTACATGAAAATCAATCGCCTGCACTGTAAAATATTTTGCCGGGATTTTAAAGTAAAATTCTACAAGAGTCTCACACTCAATAACTAATGCAAGTCCAAAACTTGGAGAAATGTATTTTGTTAGCATCAGTTCAGACAATTCCCCCCCCCCCCCCCAACTGTTTTGGGTTTTCTCTCATATTTCGAAATGTGTGAGAATTCATATCTAATGCACCCTCCCCCCAGGGACAGACTAACAGGGCTACCCATCTGGATCTAACCCCCCCCCAGCATAGCTCCTAGCCCCCCTTTCCTGAAAGCCGGGGGTAGACCCCCAAACCCTGCCAGGGGTGGGTGGGAGTGGAGTAGACAGGTGAAATCGACCAAATCTCACTCCTACAACTAGATGTGACAAAATGGTGGGGAAAGGCCATTTTGACATATATGGTGAGAGCGGTGGGATTGAGTCAGCAGTTAACATACATGTTTCTTCATGGACGCTTCCCAGCCATTTTGATTAAGTGCATCCTATCTTGATTAAAAGGAGCTGCGGTGGCTCAAGTGGTTAAGACGCTGAACTGCAGGCTGTGGAAGGTCAGTAGTTCAGCAGTTCGAGACCTGGGTGCCGCATGACGGAGTGAGCTCCCATCTCTAGTTCCAGCTCCTGCCAACCTAGCAGTTCGAAACCAAGAAATTGCAAGTAGATAAATAGGTACCACTTCGGTGGGAAGGTAACAGCGTTCCATGCGCCTTGGTGTTTAGTCATGCTGGCCACATGACCACGGAAACATCTTCGGACAGCGCTGGCTCTTCGGCTTTGAAACGGAGATGAGCACCGCAACCCTAGAGTCGGATTCGACTGGCTTTCGAGCAAGGGAACCTTTACCTTTACCTTTATCTTGATTAATGTATCTTGAACTAGCTATAACTGTCCTGTACTACCATTGAATAGTAAAAAAACCCTTTCTCTAATTCCTAGGCTTTGTCACAAGTTCTCTTCGGCCTTAGCTGATGTGCTAACGGTGCTTCCCCCAACTGACATTTCACTACAGTCCTTCAACAGGAATTCTTTAACTCTTTCCTGTTCCCCAAGATGTGACAAGGGGGCTCCCCGGTTTCTAAGTTACACCTTGAACACATCACATACCAGTTTCTTGGCAAGCAATCTCCCATTTCACATCTTTAGTTTACAAATGTGTTATTATTCATTGGGAATACACAAAATTAAGAAGTTAAAACGTGCATTTAAAACGTTTTAGAGGTAGGAAACTGTGCAATGGAACAATTTCATCCCCACGAGTACATGCCGGTGTGGTCCAGTGGTTAGAGCATCAGATTTGTATTCAGGATGGAGACCCAGGTTCGAATCCCTGCTCTGCCATGGAAACCTGCTGCGTGGCTTTGAGCCAGTCACACAGGCTTAGCCTAACCTGCCTCACAGGGTTGTCATGAGGATAAAATGGAGGAGAGGAAAAACATGTTAGCCACTTTGGGGAAAACGTTAGCCACTGTGGGGCCCCGTTGGGGAGAAGGGTGGGCTGTAAAAAGCCAGTACTTAAATAAATAATGCCTCTGCTTGTCTGTTTTTGTGAGGCTGTTGCCTTGAGCATGGCGAAGCACCATGGGGTGAAGCCCGGCCACAATCCTGTAGGACTTTCTCCCGACCAAGCACCATTGGAACGAGTGGGGGACAAAGAGGAGTGGCAGAGTAGAGGAAGCACCAATAATGGCAATGCAGACGAGGGGCAGGGCCGTAGCAAGGATTTTTTACTTCGGTAAGGGTAAAGGTTCCCTTGCTCGAAAGCCAGTCGAGTCCAACTTTAGGGTTGCGGTGCTCATCTCCATTCCAAAGCCGAAGAGCCAGCGCCGTCCGAAGACGTTTCCGTGGTCATGTGGCCGGCATGACTAAACACCAAGGCGCACGGAACGCTGTGACCTTCCCACCAAAGTGGTACCTATTTATCTACTTGCAATTTCTTGCTTTCGAACTGCTAGGTTGGCAGGCGCTGGAACTAGAGACGGGAGCTCACGCCGTCATGCGGCACCCCTGGGTCTCGAACTGCTGGACTACTGACCTTCCACAGCCTGCAATTCAGCGTCTTAACCACTTGAGCCACCGCAGCTCCTTTTTACTTCGAGGGGGGGCATTTAAATAAGTCGGGGGGGCACCTTCGCACACACCCCCAGGTTGTGTCAGAGGTGATGAGACAGTAAACGTGTTTTTTTTAAAGCGGCAAAAGAGAGAGAGGTGAGAAGTGAGGGCGCTGGCAGGCAGGGCAGGGCGATCGCTCAGCTTGGCATGGATGCGGCACGCACAAAAAATACAAAATAAACCTGCTGAATGGGAAGTTGGGGGCCTGGGCGGTAAGTCGGGGGGGCCTAGCCCTGAGATGCCCCACTGTAGGTACAGGCCTGATGAGGGGTCAAATCCAAAGGGTTGGGGTTTTTTGCTGATGGATGGCAGTTCTGCCAGTAGGAGGGAACTCTCCCTCCCCCCCCTCGCCATGGTAGCTTTCTGAGCTCCCAAAAGGCTGGTCTTGGGAGATGGGGACCTTCAGGAACAGTGTTGAAAGGCAACCTGGAGATCTGTAAGGAGAAGGAGAGACTGGCAGACTTGGAGCCAGTTTGGGGGTCATTGTAACAACATGAATAGAAATGAGTCCCTGTTTGGAGAACTTCATATGCCAGCGACGGCGAGCGAGCGTCCCTTTTGCACGGGCATTTGTACTTTACAACTAAAACTGCCAACGGTACCTGTGTGGAACTGCAGTGTCTGCATTGCATTTAATATAAAAACGACTCATCACGCGTAAGTGTGCCCTGGAAGCAGATTGTGGATGCATCCAATGTTAACCTGTGCACAGGGCTACAACTGGAGCTTTTAATGAACAAAAACGTCTGAGGCTGTGAGTGTGGAAGACTTACAGGTGCCTGTCTTTTGGGCTTTGCACAAGCAATCAAAAGCAGCTTGGGAAAGGCTGACCTCTACAGAACTTAACAACAAGCTCCGATGTTCTATTTAAGCAAGACATCAAATACGATTAACCTTGTAGGTTTCAACTTTTTCCATTGAGATGACATTCTTGCAGATGGATGCACTGTATTACGCTGTATTATACATTAATTTAAAATTAATAAAGATGATTAAAAAAAAGAATACGACGCAGAACAAAGTTCGAATCCAGTGGCAGCTGAAGACCAACACGCACATGGCACACTTCTTCAGATACTTTCATAGGTACCTGATACATATGAATCTGTTGGGTGATAGTGAGATATTGAAAAAAGGGTATTTAGCAGAGATAAGATAGTCCAGCAGAGCCAGAGTAAAATAATTCAGACTCAGAGTCCATGTGTGATTAAAATAGAAAGTTTTTACTAAATTCTAGCATGGGAAAGGGTAACTGGGATGAAAATAACAACAGAGCTAAATCGGTTACATCCTTACACTACAAAGACAAAACTAGGAGAGAGAGAGAGTATGGCTGCTCTTCTTCTTCTTGAGAACACCAAAACAAAGATGGGAAGAGAAGCCATAAAATGCTAATACACCTTGACACTTTAGTCCCAATCAAATCCCCAGATCAGGGAGAAAATTCCCGGGCTTTCCACATCTAAAGAACATTGGTTTGCATGAGAAACATGTGACTTCCTGTGAATAACATAAACAAACATTTAACCCCAGATATACTGAGTGTTTTCAACTTGTAATACCCAACAGTATCTGAAGCAGTGTGTGTGTGCCCACGGAGGCTTGTTACCTAGAATAAAGCTTGGTTGGTCTTAAAAGTGCCATTGGACTCGAACTTCGTTCCGATGCTTCAGACCAACACCAACACTGCTACCCACTCGAATCTACCAGATATGATAAAATTCTTATCCTTAAGTGCTCTGCCTTTCCCCCCCAATCACTTTCTTGAATATGCATAATCATTTTAGCTTGTCATATTCGGTACTTGTATACTTGACTGGAAGATCTCAAAGCCAGATCTGGGTTTGGGGGGGGGGGAAATGTCTAAATAGATTTAACCCCCAAATCTGCCACTTATTTGCCCATAGTAAAGTGACTGTGAAAGAGAAAAAGGAAGGGAGGACAAACTAGGGGGTCTGCAGGGGGTGGGGGACAGTGTTCCCTCTAAGCTGAGTTCGTGTGAGCTAGCGTAACAGTTTTTTAGCCTCCGGCTCACACATTTTGGTCTTAGCTCAGGAAGGACAGCTCCAGAGCAAACTGATTTATGCAGCAGCCCAATCGCTTGCTCACAACTTTCATGCCAGCAGCTTACAAAGTAGGATTTTTGCTCACAAGACTCCACAGCTTAGAGGGAACATTGGTGGGGGAGGTCCTGCTCTCTCCTAAGGGGGCCGACCTGGAGAGAAGAGCATTGATTTGCCACAACTCCCTGGCGGCCGGGCTGCCTGTCCCCTCTCCTTATCCAATGTTGCCTCCTCGTGGTGGTTTGCAACATTGCTCTTCTTTTCCACTCTCAAACCATTCCCTTGGCAGACAAAGAGAGATCCAGCAGGCTTCAGAGTTACTTCAGAACACACTCAGCAGGTCTGAACGGAAAGGGAGCAGCATGAAGACCAGTGCACGTCACAGAGCTGGTGGCCGGGCCAGAAGTACTACTAACATTTAAATTATACCAAGTCAGACCTTGATAGTGCAATCCTGCACAGAGGTCCTCCGGCCTAAGCCCACCAAAAGGACTGAGCTTAGGCCGAAGAAAGGCTCCTTGAGACCAGTGTTCCCTCTAAGCTGAGTGAGTGTGAGCTAGCTCGCAGTTTTTGAGCCTCTGGCTCACACATTTTTGTCTTGGCTCAGGAAGGACGGCTCCAGAGCAAACTAGTTTATCCAGCAGCCAAATCTCTTAAAAGGTAAAGGTCTCCCTTGCTCGAAAGCCAGTCGAATTCGACTCTAGGGTTGCGGTGCTCATCTCCGTTTCAAAGCTGAAGAGCCAGCGCTGTCCGAAGACGTTTCTGTGGTCATGTGGCCGGCATGACTAAACACCAAGGCGCACAGAACGCTGTTACCTTCCCACCGAAGTGGTCCCTATTTATCTACTTGCAATTTCTTGCTCACAACTTTAATGCCAGTAGCTCACAAAGTAGAATTTTTGCTCACAAGACCCCACAGCTTAGAGGGAACATTGCTTGAGATTGCGCTGTGTGGCCCAGTCTCAGGGTCGCTGGCTTTGGGCCACATGGGCCCAGGCAGAGGAAGTTCTCCAGACACCTGTGACTTGACAACTTTCATTTTGGGGATGGGGCATCAGGGATCTTTTGCACGCAAAGCAAGTGTCTTTGCTCCTAGATCCAAAACCAACCCATCACATGCTTGCATTGAATGATGGACAGTAAAAACGCATCGTTTGTCTTCAAAGTCCAAAAAGGCTGCATTGAGAACCTCCCACCTCAAAGCCAGCGGCTTAGCATGGGTTAGGCCACCATGCTTGAAGCGTCACAGCTATCCATCGCAAGACATTTCCACTTTGGCCAGAATCACAGAAAACTCATAGAGTTCGGGGCAAGATTAAAGACCTGTCTCTCTTTATAAGCTTTCTCTGCTAGAAGGGAGAGCTGGGGGTGGGGATTGTCCTGAAAGCGTTCTTACTTTGCATGTGACACAGGGGGTATTCATTCAAAATCAGATAAATAAATCTAATGCAGGACTCAGGAAAAGGAGCAGAGGATTTATGCCCACTCCTCTTCGGCCATTTGTGAATATGTGGATTGCTACCTCCCCTCAAAAAACTTAACCCTGTGCATTCCCTACAGCAGGAGTTGAATCTTTTGATTGTTAAGGTGGTCAAACCCAACACCAGCATCACTTCAGGAGTGAACGCGCCTCTTCATCAACTTTGTCATTAGAAAGGGCTCAGAGCCCGGCTGAGGCAGAATGAGGTGGCAAGAGGGGCAGGTGGAATCCTGAACTGCGCCACTGCAGAGTAAGAAAGAGAGTGTTGGGTATTACAAGTTAAAATTACACTCAGTATATCTGGGGTTAAATGTTTGTTTGTGTTGTCACAGGAAGTCACATGTGTTTTATGTAACTAATGTTAGTTTAGGACTACAAGCCCGGGAAACTTCTCCCTGATCTAGGAGTTTGATTGGGACGAAAGTGTCAGATTTAGCATTTTATGGCTCCTCTTCCTGTCTTTGTCTGGAGTTCTGAAGCAGAAAGAAGAGCAGCCATTACCTCTCTTCTAGTCTTGTCTTTTGTAGTGTAAAGATGTAGGGAATTTAGCTCTGTTACCCTTCCCCATGCTAGAATGTAGTAAAAACTTTCTATTTTAATCACACATGGACTCTGAGTCTGAATTATTTTACTCTGGCACTGCGAAGCTATTTTATCTCTGCTAAAAACCAATTTTTAAAAACCCAACAGAGAGACAGTCCCATTGGGGGCGGAAAGTGCCCTCGAGTTGTGGCCCACTCGTGGAGACCCCCGTCAGTTTTCAAAGCAAGAGACCCATGGAGGTGATTTGCCCTGGCCTGTCTCTGCGTAGAGACCCTGGATTCCCTTGGGGGTCTCCCATCCAAACACCAACCAGGGGTGATCCTGCTTAGCTTCTGAGATCTGACAAGATTGGGCTATCCTGGGCTATCCAGGTCAGGGCAAAGGTCATATTACATCCCCATATAAAAACGCCCTGTATCCAATGCTCCCTCTAAGCTGTGGAGTCTTGTGAGCAAAAATGTTTACTTTGTGAGCTCCTGGCATTAAAGTTCTGAGCAAGTGTTGGGTGTTACAAGTTAAAACACCTCTTCAGTATTTACTGGGTTAATGATGTTTGTTAAGTCACATGTTTGTTTGTATCCAATCTGTTTTGGCCAGTTAGAAAGCCCGGCAAGTTCAGATCTAGCTTGTTGTTCTGATTGGAGACCAAAGTGCCAAGTATTAGCATTTTATGGCTTCTCTTCCCGTCTTGTGGTTCTTTGTTCTGAGCAAGAAGAAGAAGAAGAAGCCCTCTCTTCTGCCATTTTCAGTCTAGCTGTAAGGATGTAGGCATATTAGCTCTTCGTTATTTTACATCCCGTGCACATTTTCCCCATGCTAGGTTGTAGTGAACTTTTATTCTTTTAAACACACCATGGACTCTGACTCTTTAATACTCTGCTGATTTACTTTAAAATTAAGGATACCTAACAGCAAGCAACTTGGCTACTGCATAAATTAGTTTGCTCTGGAGCCCTCCTTCCTGAGCTAAGACAAAAACGTGTGATCTGGAAGCTAAAAAAACGTGAGCTAGCTCACACTCACTCATCTTAGAGGGAACACTTGTGGCTGTATCTAGTCAGCTAGCAGACTAAGGGGAGAGTTACAGTAATCCTCCCATCCACTAGGTTTATTAGTTTTCTATATGGAACAGTTTTTTAAAGGGGGGGGGGAGATATTTCAAAAAGCATCCTTGAGTGTCATGGTGATCCATAACTTCACCGTTGCAGCCGCCATGTATGACATTTAGAACAGCTCTCGATCACCGTGCATGTGTGTTCCTTGGATCAGTTTTAAAATAGTCATATGTCCTAATCCAGCAAGGGAGATCCAGCCACCAAAGTGATCCATGTATGTATCTGAATCTGCCTCACAATGATTATCTGGTCCCTAATGAATGGGATGAGTATTGAGTTGGGCAGATGCTCATCCCATCTAGGGCCATTAATTGTACGCCCCAAACATGACTGGAGCTGGATAATAAGCCAAGGGGAGGGGAGGGGAGGGGATACCACATGCTAGGAAGAGAGAAATCTCTAGAAAGCTTCACCTTTTATCACGAGGCCTCAAGAACTTTAAATTGCCTTCTGGTCTCTGAGTAGAAGATTCTGTAAGTTTGCCCCGTGTCATAGACCTGTAATATGCTAACAAAAAGGAAGGGAAGGGGGAAGGGGAAAAAAAGGGGGGGGGAGAAAACCCAAAAAGTTGCTATGGCTCCACAAGGGTTAAGCTGACACTAAATATTATGAAAATACAAAATTTATTCAGGTGTACACATTTTAAAAATTAGATTAATTAAAAATATACCATTCAGACATAAAAAACTTTTCAACATTCATACATAGATGGGTTAGTGCTGTGCAACTGAACCAAACGCGTTTCGGCCCCTCAAAGGGCCTTCCTCAGTGGTCACAATTCCAATTACAAATTTGACATACATTCAAATTTTTTTTTACATAAGATGTTAAATACTTATACAGAGTAAGGCCAGATGTTGTTTCCTAAATACTTCTGTATTTGTTTATTATTATTCTATAAGATGGGCCTCCAGTCTAGCAAATTAAAGTCCAGAATTTGTACAGGATGGAGTGACATACATTCAACTCACACAAGTTTGTGCTACCAGAATTATTGGTGGACTTTAATTGGCTTTAAAATGTATACACCTGAATAAATTTTGTATTTTCATAATATTTAGTGTCAGCTTAACCCTTGTGGATCCATAGACCTGTAATAGCCATGCCTATGTCCATGCAAAGAAGTTTTTTGAATTGTGCAGGAAAAGCCGATGAAAAAGGTCGGATTAATTATTGTTGTTTATCATTAAAAGGCATAAGAAAACGAATGACTAATTAATCTTCGGAACATTCTGGCCCCTGGCTGTCTGGTTGAGAGAGTTCAAAAGAGTCCAGTCTTTAGGGTGGGGGTGGGGAGCAGGAGATAATGAAACTGAGAGGGAGCCTGTCCAGTCGTCACAGTAAACAGATTTAACAATATGACAGATTCCCCCCCCCCTTCTTTGTACAATGATTCCATCGACAGGCAGTTTATTTCAGGAGGGCATTCTTGTGCCACCCCCATTCTACTTGTCTGACCTGCTCCGATTCTCTTTGTGACCAAATATTGTCATGCTCTTTCTAGAGCGACACAAAATCGTGTAGCAACTCTATGGCTAACTGCGCGTATGAGGCAGATCTGCTGTATTGGCAAGCATCTGCTGAGCATAGCTGTTTTGCTGGCGTGTGATTTGGGTGTCAGTTCGAGTGTTAAATCTTCTGTGTTGCTGTGAGGACTCGCACACAAAGATGGAGCTGTGCAATACTCGTGCTGAGTACACAAAACACCTCACTCGCTGATTGGCCCTTGTGTTTGCCCACTGATAACATAGCACACACTCGACGGGTAATTTCCAAGGAGGTGTTTCATGACGTGTGCATGCACACAAAAGCTTCTACCCAGGGTTAAACTTTGCTGGTCTTAAAGGTGCCCCTGGGACTCAAACTTTGCTCCAGTCTATTCACGCGCTTCTCAGCAGTCCTTCGCAATGACCACCACCGATGGCAGTTCTCTCCACGCTGCTGTCCACTAGTGTGCCAAACACCTCCCCTGTACCTTTTTGTTTGTAGCACCAACTGTTTTCCGAAGGTGCCAAACATACAAGCTTGCTCTGCAATGGAGAAATCAAATGGCAAAAATAAATAAATAAATAAATCCCTGGTTCCCTGTAGTGCAACCAACCCAATATGCATTGGGTGATCCCTTCGGTGAAGGATACAGTCCCTGGAAATTTTGTCTCAATGGGGTGCAAGTCGCAGGCTAATTAGAAGCAAGGCTCCCTCTAAGCTGTGCCGTCTTGTGAGCAAAAATTCTACTTTGTGAGTTACTGGCATTAAAGTTGCGAGCGAGCGATTTGGCTGCTGCGTAAAGTCGCTTGCTCTGGAGCCCTCCTTCCTGAGCGAAGACAAAAATGTTTGAGCCGGAGGCTAAGAAACTGTGAGCTAGCTCACGCTGACTCAGCTTAGAGGGAACACTGATTAGAAGGGTTTCCCGTGGAAATGACAAGATAACAGCAACGTAGCAACGAACAAAAAGAAATACACCTCGATCAATTAAAGCACCAGGGAAACAAGAAAACCGCAGGCCTCAGGGCTACTGCCCCTTCCTGCCCAAAACAGTCACGTCTCATATGCACAGCAGATCCCCACATATTTGGGGCCTCGCCTCTCGCTTCCGCTCTGCCCAACACCGCAGGTCTGCTTATAGGTACAAACTGGGACAGCTCCAAATGTCGTCGCCTGCTCAGCTTTCTGGATCCTGCTGTACGCGCAGCTTTCTTTTGACACGCAGCGGTGCTAAACCTGTTAGAAACCCATCGAGGGCCCAAGGATGGAGCCCCACAAGATGTTAGGGCTTCTTTCAAGCAGGGACCTGGGTTTGAAGAAGAAGAGGAGAAGGTTTTTATCCCTCACTTCCCTCGACCTGAAGGAGTCTCAGAGCGGCTGACAATCCCCTTTCCCCTTCCTCGCCCCACAACAGACACCTTGTGAGGCAAGCGGGGCTGAGAGAGCTCCGAGAGAACCGGGACTTGCCCAAGGCCACCCAGCTGGCTGCACGTGGAGGGAGGAGTGGGGAATCCAACTCGGCTCTCCAGATTAGAGCCCAGTGGCTCTTAACCACTGCACCGAGCTGTCGCTCTCCCTGCTGAGTTTGCCCTCGGGGCCGCTAACGTTGACTTCCGAGGCTGCTCCATGAAACTAATCGGTCCCCCCACCACCCACCATCTCCGGGGATTCCTGCTCCTCTCAAGTAGATCGTCTCCAATATACGTTTACTGCTTTCATTTTACTTCACAGCACTGGATTTATATTGGGAGGGGTGTTGTTCTGGCTTCCCACCTGTACGGACTTCGATTGGCCTCGAGAGATTCCGCGTCTCCAGTTGTCCCCCAGCGGGGCAGCCCTTTGGGCTGGACCCCCAGTTTGCACACCAACTAGCCGGAGGGTCGGTCCCGGTGAGCCACCAAGGAAGAGCGTGGGAAGGCCAGGGCACGTCGCCTCTGTTTGTCTCTTGCCTTGGAAACCCTGGGGGTCACGACCCTGGGGTTCACCCGGGACTTAGCAGGAGACTGCAGTCACCCCCACCAAGGCTCCCTCTAAGCTGTGGAGTCTTGTGAGCAAAAATTCTATTTTGTGAGCTTATGGGCATTAAAGTGGTGAGCGAGCGATTTGGTTACTGCATAAATCAGTTTGCTCTGGAGCCCTCCTTCCTGAGCGGAGACAAAAATGTGTGAGTCGGGGGCTAAAAAAACTGTGAGCTAGCTCACACTAACCCAGCTTAGAGGGAACAGTGACCACCACCCACCACCAATGTTCCCTCTAAGCTGTGGAGTCTTGTGAGCAAAAATTCTGCTTTGTGAGCTAGCGGCATTAAAGCTGTGAGCGAGCGACTTGGCCGCTGCAAATTAGTTTGCTCTGGAGCCCTCCTTCCTGAGCGAAGACAAAAATCTGTGAGCTGGAGGCTAAAAAAACTGTGAGCTAGCTCACACTAACTCAGCTTAGAGGGAACACTGCCCACCACCCACCACCACCAGCATCATCACACAGTCAGGCCGCGCACGGGAGGCAAAACGTTTGGAAGAGATTTACAAGAAGGCTGGGATCGATCCAGTTAAGCACAGATCTGTCTTTGGCTAAGCCCTTCACACGGCAGTTCTAAACGCGGCCAAATGCTCTGCTGTTCAGTCCGGATCTCAGCCCTAAAGCCTTGGTCACGAAACCCACACACACAAACCCGTGTCCTGCCCACGACACATGAATTACACCTTGTCTTGCAGCAAGGCCGTTGGTCCATCCCACGAGCCCCCCCCCCCCAATAATCCTAAAGTAATCTGGATCAATCAAACTACCGCGTCGCCAGGCGGCCAGGGAGCGCCCGCTGGACTCCCCGCAACCCCAAGATTGACGATTTTTCTCACGAATTGACACAAATATCACTCACTCACTCGCTCTGCTGTAGCGGAAAATGACATTCTCATTTTAGCTTCTGCAGAGGGGCGGGGAAGGACTGGCGGGAGTAAAATGTATATATATCATATAAAATTAATATACATATCATATATATGATATGATATGATATATAATTATATATATAATTTTACTCTTTTAATTTGATAACAGACCGTGGGGGGAAATAACAATTTATGCTTGATCAACATTGTCAGGGCAGTTTACGCAGAACAGAAGATATAGTCCTGTCGATGCCTTT
>NW_015162516.1:160251-163252 GCF_001447785.1 Gekko japonicus | reverse complement strand
GTTATGAATAACAGCGTTTATAATAGAGGAAGGCTTCGAAGGGGAAGCGAGTGAGAGAGAAATAAAGCAATAAAACTAAATTGTTTTCTTTTGATGGGATGGGGGGGTGGGTGCGCGTCGTCGGCGTCGGTGGTGGCGGAGATCAGCGAGAGTTTATTTGCAGATGTTGGGATAAAGCGCGTTGATTTATCGGCAGCGCGAGAGTGTCGCTCTCAGGACGCCACAAGTGCATATTTCCTGAAATATTGTTCAGTGCAATCTCTGCTCCGCACCAAGCACTTCACGGGTATCTGCCGCCACATCGCTCCGCAAGGGGGGGGGGGCGGCGGCTTGGGGGGGGGCTGCGGCTGGTGTCAGGCCCTCCTGCGCGGGAGGGGGCGGCGGGGGCTGAGGAGGGGCGGGTGGCAAAACTGGGGGGGGGCTCCCACTTGTGCCCCCACCAAGCTCCCTTGCGTCTCCTCCCCACCCCCTCCAAATAATCGCCCGGGGGATCGGTCCTTCATAAAGACAATCGAGATCTGTCCTTCTCCTGGGTAAATATTGGATTAAGCTTTTCATTGACCAGAGCACTTGACAAGAACCCCGTTTTTTAAAAAAACAACAACCACCACCCTACACCGGCTCGAAGCTAAGCTCAACGGTCAATAGGTAATGAAAACAGGTTGCTTCTCCAGCTCAAAGGGTTTCCCTCCCCCCCCCCCCCCCTTCAGCTCATTAGCAGGTTGGCCGATCCTGCCTAAATAGCTACTTCAGGGACGGGTTGCGAAAGGGAGAGAGGGACCGCAGCCCCCCCGGAGAGCGATTTCCTCCGATCCGGAGAAGGGAGACGCCGTTCGGGGGCCAAGCCGAAGTTGCGCGACGACTTTGGCTTCCGGAGATGGTGAAAACCGCCGTCGATTCTCAGGCGCCGACGGACGCCTCGCTGCGGTCCGGACCTCGGAACGAAGCCGCCTTTCCTGGTCTGCATTTGGTGGCCGATTCTTCTTCTTTTTCTTCTCCTCCTCCTTCTTAGAAAGAACGAGCAAGCAACCCCACTTGCCCTCCTGAGACGAGAGTGGTCCCCCCCCCGCCTTCGAGGCGAGCCACCCGTTCCCAAATCGTCTGCGAAATCCTTCCCGTCCTCGTCTCGGGTGGCGATTCCGGCCCGCCGGCGCCTGCTCGGGGATGCATTAACCGACCGGTTGGCCTCGGGAACGGCGACGCCGCCGCGCTCTGCTGGAGGTGGGCCTGCCACTTCCCACGGGGAGGCCCGGCGGATTTGCCACGATCCAGCCGCAAAGAAACGCGCTCTGGCCCTCTTGGGACGCCAAACGGCGAGGGCGCCTCGCTTGTCAGAATTAAACAAACCAAACGGGCGATCTTTAGAACAAGAGTGCGGAGGTCCTCATTAATGCCATAATTATTAATAATAAGTTAATTGCAAGCGGGGGAGTCGCGCAAGTGCTTGAATCCGTTCGGCTTGAAATAAACCGGGCCTCTAGCTGGATCCGAGGCAAAGAAAGATGCGGGAAAGGAACGTTCCGGGGAAGACCGATGCATTTGAACGGGAGTCTCTTCCGAGTAAAAAATATGTAGGATCGCGACCTAGGAATGGCTTAAATTGGCCTGACTCTTATCCAGCCTTCTGTAAAGCCTCGACTCCCAGGAAAGACCGAGGTGACGGGAGGCCTGGCATTAGCCGACCGTACAACACTGAACGCCCACGTCCGCTCGCCAGAGAAATTGGATTTCACTGGCTGCGTAAATTCTCCTCTCTAATAGGGAACGCGGCTACCAAGTTCTAGCATATCGGGCTTCCTAGATATCGTGGGTCGTCCGAGTACCAGAACTGAAACTGGCCCGGTGGCAGGGGTGGGGGGGGAGGGAGAGAGAGAGAGAGAGAGAGAGAGAGAGAACGAACTTATGTCTATCTGCGCGCCTCCGGCTATGCGGTGCGAGTCTCCCACGAGGGGACGGTCTGACCCAGCCCCAAAGTGAGGCGCCCTCCAGCCGTCTCGGATCTGAAGCCAGCGGGCAGCGGGAGCCCATCGGACTTATCGGGTGCTCCGTTTGGGCTGGATCGTGCCCATCAAAGTCAGTCAGTCCTTCTCTCTCTCTCTCCCTCCCTCCCTCCCCGCAGCCTCTGCATAACATTACATCTTCTCCTGAATGACGCCTTGTTCTCTTCGCCCAGCGCCGGGAAACAGTTCGGCAAACAGGCAGGCCGCAGAATGGGCCCCCGAAGACAGCCACCGTTTTTTATTTCCTTCTCGGGTTCCGTCGCAGGTTTCGCTTGCGGCGCGGTGCGCCCGCGGCCCCGGCGTTTCCCGCGGCACGTTGGTGCGCGGGTGCGCGCAGGGGGCCGGAGGGCAAGAGGCCCCCCAAAGGCGGGAGGGAAGGGGACTCCCCACCCCCCACCCCGGCTCTCTCCTTCCAGAATAGATATAGCACGAATTTTTAATTCGCCTTCCTTTCACAGACAACAATGCGGGTCTTGAAAGGCGGATACAATTTGGGGTTTGTGAAGGTCCCCTCGCTGCCCTCCCCCCCGGCGCAGCTGGCCATATGGAAGACAACATGCACACCGCGGACGCACAATGGCACCGACTGACAGGCGGAACAAAAACCCGAGGTATGTCCTCAGTCCCCCCACCCCACCCGGGGATGTCCGACTCTGCCCCCAGAACACCGGCTGATGAATGGCAGTTTTAAAAAGAGAGAGAGAGAGAAAGCGGGGGGGGAGCAGAGGAGTCTCCCTCGCCCTCCCCCCGTCTCTCTCTCTCTCTCTCTCTGGCTGCGCCCGGGCCCTTCTGCGGGCCTGCTTTGGTGCCGGCCCGCCCGCCCGCCTCCCCCGCACCGCGGCGACTTAATATGCACGCCTCCGACATCCTCGACTTCCAGCCTCCTCCATTGTGCGGTTTTGTGACGGGTCCTGGATATTGTGCAACGATAGACTGCCCCGAACTCCCGCGCCACCCTCGGCGGGCGGAACGGAGGCCCCCGGGGGGAGGGTTCGGCCCGC
>NW_015162516.1:159307-159740 GCF_001447785.1 Gekko japonicus | reverse complement strand
CCTGCCTGCTCCTGCCGAGGGTCGAGGCCGGACAGGCCGAGTCCCTCCGAGCGCAGGACCCGGAGCCGGGCCCAGCCGGGCGGAGCCAGCCGGGGAGTTCCCCGCCGCGCTTCAGGCGCCGGAGCCGCCGATCCCCGCGCCAGATAATCGTGTTTGCTTTAGCGATTGAGTTGAAACCGGGCCAGCCGCTCCACGTCCTCGGGGACCGCTGCTTCCCGTGCCCGGGGCGCAGGTTCTGCGGGTCCAGCTGTTTGCTGAGCTTTGGAGAAGCGCTACAGTTTCCAGACTGGGGCAGAACGAAAGGCGGGCGAGTTGGTGAAGAGCTGGGTGGGCCAGGCGGCGAATTCACTCCCACCGTGTGGAGCGCACCTGCGAGTTAACCCCGGAGTCTGTCTTTCTTTCTTTCTTTCTTTCTTTCTTTCTTTCTTTCTTT
>NW_015162516.1:158103-158986 GCF_001447785.1 Gekko japonicus | reverse complement strand
TTCCTTCCTTCCTTCCTTCCTTCCTTCCTTCCTTCCTTCCTTCCTGAAGAGCTCTCCAGGTTCCGCAAAGCACGGGGGTTTCACCTCGTTCGCCTCTCCCGGCGAACTCCTCCTCCGAGCACAGCCGGCATCTTTTCCTTAAGGAGGGTGGCTCGCAGCCATCCCGGCCTCTGCTTTTGGGATCCACAGGCCGCCGCGGCGAAGGGCAGGGCGCAGGTTCCTCTGCTGGCCTTCCGCACCGAAGGGCCGCCAAGGGCCTCCCGGAGTTCAGCGGCGCCCGGGGCTTCGGCCCTCTCAATCCACACGCACCGATCTCCGACCCGGGCGAGGAAAAGAAAGCCAAGTCCCCCCCAGTCGCCGCTGGCATCGATTCCGCTGGCAGAGCGCGCCTCGGCTGAAATGCGGCTGCTTTTGCATCGATCTCCTCACGAGTATCCCAAGAAGAGCAGCTCGAGGAGGTGACAAGCATTGCCGCCCCCCCCCAAATTCTCCCTCTGCGGTTGCAAGGCGGCCAGTCCGGCTATGGAGCACAGACCCACCCCACCCCACCCCGCCGGGACCCAGAGCTGGCGGATACGTCTGCCCGGCTACCGGTCCCCCCTCAAAGCAGGCGCCGCTCTCTCCGCAATTGCCCCCGTCTGTCCCGACTCGAAATGATCTACTATTATTGTTAAAGGGGGGGGGGAGGACACGCGAAACTCTAGCACAAATCTCTCTCACACACACACAAAAAGGCGTCGTTAATACGGGTAGCCTTTTAGCAACAACAAGAGCAACGGCGTATTTGAATGATCATTCGTACAAAATGCTAAAGATTTCCTAGCAACCCGCGCAGTCCCGGTTTAGACATACAGACGTCTACTTCTCCTATGTTTTCCTCCTT
>NW_015162516.1:157536-158073 GCF_001447785.1 Gekko japonicus | reverse complement strand
CTGAAGCAAAGCAAATAATACCACAAAATAAAGTCCGACCAGAGCTGACGCTGGGGGAAATAATCCAAGCGGTTGCCAGAATTTTAAACATGACGGTAAACATTTCAAGTTGCTCATGCACTGAGACTAGAGGCGGATTACACCGCGCAAGAAAGGACGGCGGGGAAAGCCAACACTCTCAACGCTTCGGATAACGACACACACACACACACATACACCTGTTATTAATAACATATATAACCACAGTGAAAACATAGAATAACGCAAACGCGCACGCACTGGTATCCAAAGTCCTCTCTCCGCTTCACCGCTGCTGGCCTCCAAAAACCACAGGAGCATTCAGTTTCCATTCGGGTTCTTTTTTTATTATTATTATTATTTAAAATGTTTAGTTGTCGGGAGACAGGACCACTGGCGCCGGCGCGTGCCCCACCCCCCCTGTAAACATGGTGCACCAACACACCTCTGGGAGCATGAAAACTGACGCCCCCGGTCCCCAAAGAAGGAACGAGCCCCCCCACCCGGCGACCCTCCCCC
>NW_015162516.1:155095-155262 GCF_001447785.1 Gekko japonicus | reverse complement strand
TAACTCCCGGGGAAATGCCGACGGGCGCTCAGCCGAGGGTCCGCGGGCAGCCCGGTGCGCTGTCGGTGCCGCCTGGAAAAATCCCAGCCATCGTCGAGTCGGGCGCTACATATAAGGTTGGTCTCCGCGGATGAACCTGCCTGGAGGAGGGAGAGCGAGCCGGAGGG
>NW_015162516.1:154667-155014 GCF_001447785.1 Gekko japonicus | reverse complement strand
GGGTCTTCGGAGTCAAGTGGATGAAGACAGTGTTTGCAGATGTGAAATTGCGGGGTTTGGGGGGGGAGGCGCGCCTCCCCCCATTGGTGGTGCCGCCGCCGCCGCCGCACACGAGGAGGAGAGCTTGAACGTGTCAATTAATTACCGGGATGGGGAGGGCCCTCTTCTTCCGACACCGGATTTACATACAAAGGCGGCCGGGCGCCGGCGGAGAGCCTCCGGAGGACGAGTCCGACCCAAGCGGCCCCTCTCTCTCCGGCCAGCCCGGCCGGACCCGCGTCCAGCGCGGTTGGGCACGGCGTAGCCTCGGGCTCGCCCCTGGCCGAAGGCTGCGGGGGGGGAAGACT
>NW_015162516.1:153823-154632 GCF_001447785.1 Gekko japonicus | reverse complement strand
GGGGGGGACACACACAAAGAGGAGCCGGTCCCTCCCAATTGCGGGCGGTTCCCTAAGCAAGACGCGGCCGAGGCCCAACCGATGTAAACCTCCTAGGTCAATATTTTGGTTGCGGCTTAAGGAGGGGGGGGGGTGTTTCCCCGAAATTAAACAGCGAGTAATTGATTCCCGTTTGCGCCGAAAATCAGCTAAGCGGCCCGTAAAAAGGGGCTCATTCAGCGCCTCCTCGACAGAGCCGGACGATTCGGGGGGGGTCGGTTTTATTTGCACGCGGCTAATTCATCTCGCTCTCCTGCTTCCCAGAGAGATTAACGCCTCCGTTTAGCAGGGCGCGCAGTTCAGGCCGGGGCTTGCTCGGTCTCCTCCTCTCTCCCCCCCCCACCCCTTTTCTCTCCCTTTCAAATGCGGGTTTGGAAGGGAAAAGCGGACACGAACGGCTCCCTGGGCGCCGCATCACCCTCCCCCCCCCCCAATTATTTATTTTTTAAACCGCACGTTTGAAAAACCCCGCAATCTTTCCGAACAGCACACTCGAAGCTCGGTCCAGAACCTGCAGAATTATTTATTTTTTCTGCAGGTTCAGACGTTACTCAAGAGAGTATCAACTGGGGGGGGGAGAGACCAGGAAGCCGGAAGCCCGCGGGGAGGGAGGATCCCCAGCACGTGCGAGCTTTACGGGGGACCGACTTCGAGGAATCGTTGCGGGCTCCACCCCCCCATCCCCCACCCCCGCCCTGGTGGTCCCCGAGGCGACCCTCCGGGCGACCCTCTCCCTGATGCCCTCTGGCTTCTGGGGGGACCCGCCCAGG
>NW_015162516.1:151249-153773 GCF_001447785.1 Gekko japonicus | reverse complement strand
GGTGGGGTCGCAAGGCGGCCGCCTTCCTGCCAGCCGGGGGGGGGGTGGCAGGCGGAGCGACGGAAAGGGGGCGACGCCGGTCCCGGCCAAGGCTCCCTCTAAGCCGTGGAGTCCGGTGAGCAAAAATGCTGCCTCGTGAGCTCCTGGCGTGAAAGTCGTGAGCCAGCGATTGGGCTGCTGCGTACACTCGTTTGCCCTGGACCCCTCCTTCCCGAGCCGAAAACGGGCGAGCCGGAGGCTGGAACGCGGCGAGCCGGCTCACACGGACTCGTCTCAGGGGGAGCCCTGGTCGTGAAGCGGATTGCTGGGCGAGCCGGCCGCCACGTCTGGGGCAGGACGGCGCTCCAAGGAAGGCGCCCCGCTGCGGGTCTTCAAAGCCGGTTGAGGGGGGGGGGCTTTTCAAAGGGGGAGGTCACACGGGACCCCTTCCCCGCCAAAAGCTCTCTAGCACTTGCTGGCCGCCCTTCGACTGTGCCGTGGGGGAGGTGGGGGGCTGAGAAGAGGCAGCAACCCGATTAACGACTGCTGGTCGGTTCATTCCGCCGGGCCCTGCCCCCCCCCCCACCCGTTCGCCTCCCATCTCGTCTGCGAGGTGGACAACAATGCCCCGGGGGTCTTCCTCCCCCCCCTCCTTGTGTAAGAAAGCCCGGCCCTGAGCGCTTCCTGGGTGGTCGGACCGGGGCAAACACAAACACAAACCGATTGCTAAGCTGCGGACAATGGGCGAAATGTAGACAAATGTCCGGCTTCTGTTGGAAGGTTTCGTTCCAGGGCGGGTTTTGCATTTATTTCACCGGCGGAATAATGCCTGATTGACGCCCCCTTTCAATGGGTTCTAACTGTTCGGAATAAATCGGAGGTTGTTCCTAGTTGTCATGGCATTCAGGGCCTTTCAATGGACTATCTCTTCATTCATTTCGGGATCTGGCCGCAATATGAAGGCAGAGCCCTTCGGGAGGATGCTCCCGGGCAGCCCCCCCCGCACCCCCCCTCTCTCGCGCCTCTATTCACCGGGTTGGAAGGGAACACACACACACACACACAAATACCCCAAAACCTTCACATTTGGGGAGGGGAGGAGGAGGAGGGATTCAAAGGCAGCTCCGGATTTTAAAACCGACACGCAGCCTGCTCTCTGCGTGCGCTGAAACGGGGGGGAGGAGGAGGAGAGGAAGAAAAAGGAGAAGAGGAGAAGGAGAAGGAGGAGGAGAAGAAGAGGAGGAGGAGGAGGAGAAGAGGAGGAGGAGAAGCAGAAGAAGAGGAGGAGGAGGAGAAGAGGAGGCGAAGAAGAGGAAGAAAGCAGGAGGAGGAGGAGAGGAGGAGGAGAAGAGGAGAAGAAGAGGAGGAGAGGAGGAGCAAGAGGAGGCGAGGAGTGGAGGAGGAGAATAAGAAGAGGAGGAGGAGGAGAAGAGGAGGAGGAGGAGAGGAGGAGGAGAAGAAGGAGAAGAAGAGGAAGAGGAGGAGAAGAAGAGGAGGAGAAGAAGGAGGAGGAGAAGGAGAGGAGAGGAGGAGGAGGAGAAGAAGAGGAGGAAAGGAGGAGGAGGAGAAGAAGCAGAAGAGGTGGATGAGAAGAAGAGGAGGAAGAGGAGGAAGAGGAGGAGAAAAAGAAGAGGAGGAGAAGAAGAAGAGGAGGAGAAGAAGAGCAGTAGGAGAAGAGGAGGAGGAGAAGAGGAAGAGGAGAAACAACAACAACAACAAAATGTGGTAAAGCCGGAATGATGGCGCCTCGCAAGAATTAGTTCAGTTAATAATATTTGTGGCTACAAAGGGGAGGGGAGACGGACCCCCCCCCCTTAGCCAAGAAAACGAGTTCAGCCTCAGCCAAAATTCTCCTTTCAGCAGAAGGCCGGGGAAAAGATGACCGGCCCGGAGGGAGGAAAGCCTTCTGTCCTGAGCCAGCCGGCCCTGGGTCGTCCTCTTGCGAGACAATGCGACTCTTTCGGGGTGGGGGGCAATGTTCCCTCTAAGCTGTGGTGTTTTGTGAGCAAAAATTCTACTTTGTGAGCTACTGGCATTAAAGTTGTGAGTGAGCAATATGGCTAACTGCATACATTAGCTTGCTCTGGAGCCCTCCTTCCTGAGCGAAAACAAAAACGTGTGAGCCGGAGGCTAAAAAACTGGTGAGCTGGCTCACACTAACTCAGCTTAGAGGTAACACTGGTGGGGGCTTTCCTGTTTCGGGACCGAGGCTCAGGCGCCCCGCCGTTCAAGACTGAGACCCGCTGACGGAAGCGCAGCAAAGAGGGCCAGCGACACAAGTCGGCGCCCCCCCACCCCCCCACTCACCAAAGACAAAACCGCCACTTCGTTGGGGCTTCTCCTCTTTAAAATCCGGCGGGGGGGGGAGAGAAAGCGAGCCAGGTTGAGGTGAGGTGGGGGAGATGGTGGTGTGTGTGGGGGGAAGGATGCCGGGGAAGCCTTCTGCTAACAAGCCCCCCCTTCCTGTGTCTGGGGAAAGGGTCCCCCGAGCCTCTGGGAGTGGGGGGGGGGGCGGGGGGGGGCAAGGCCCACCGGGATGCTCCGG
>NW_015162516.1:149065-151013 GCF_001447785.1 Gekko japonicus | reverse complement strand
CCCCCCTCGGCACCAAGTTCCCACACCGCCGCCGCAGGGAGCCCCCCAGCCCCCCCAGCCCGAGACCGGCCTTCACCGCCCGCCCCTGCCTCGCTGCCGCCTACACGCCTGGGGTGCGCGTGTGAACATCTGGGCGGCTTCCAGCGCCGGGCTCAGGGAGGGGGCGCGTGCTCTCGTGGGCCACCGGGGAGGGCAGCGCCAGACCCCCTTTGCGGCGGGCTCCGGAGGGGACTTCTGACTCCTCTCTCGCCCTGCTGGGCCTCCCGGCCTAGTGGGAGCGGGGGGAGGGGGGGAGAGGAAAAGCCAAGTCCCCCCCGCGCGCAGGGCTGGGCCTGGCAGAAACAGACTCAATCGGCAGCAGTCCTGTTCGGTGACCTCCGGAGAGATGCCGGGCCTCGGGAAGCAGGGCAGTCGGCCACGGGCCTGGCTCTGCCAGGGAGGCCTCGGGATGCTTCCTGCTCGGGGGTCCCGGCGATGTTTCAACGCGAATTTCCCCGTAAGAGCCTCGCTCCAGCCGGATTGTATTCGAGGGCACCCCCCTCTCCAGGGCTGGAAGAGACGGGCCGGAGGCGGGGAGGGAGGCCGAGGCCCCCTCTCGAGAAACGCTGCTTCCGACCTTGGTTCTCCCCCCCCCCGACCCCCAAGGTAACCCCTTATTGGGCCTGCACAGTTTCCCCAGACGCTTTTCTGGCGCTGGTTTGTTCCCTAAAGTGGTCTGGGGGAAGCTGTTGGCTGAATTTCTACCGGTGTTTTTTTTTGGGGGGGGGAAAGAGAATTAGATTTGTCCCGAGAGCCTCAAAGTGGAACTTCCCAGGGTGTTTATTTACTACAATTATAGCCCCCCCTTCCTGGCAGCGAGTCGAGGCAGATTAAGCGCAATCGATGCCGTCGACGCAGTCGATAAGAGGAGACACCTCGTAAGCAGCGTGCCAGGCCTGGAATGACAGGCGCCCCCAAGGATATCCGGGATTCTTTCCCCCCAGACCCCCGGCATGCACTTCTGCCGCTCAGGTGGGCCTTCAGGAGAACTGGGCCTTCTCTGGGCCTCCTCGGGGGCTCTGGAGTGCAGGCCGAGAAGAGGACCCAAGGCCACACTCCTCGCGAGGAGGGAGATACAGCCAGGCTGGGATTCGTGGGGTCCCCCCTTCCGCTCCCCAAACTGCAAAGGAAACCAACGTCTGCCGGAGAAACCCCGACAAACGGCGACCAGTGTTCCCTCTAAGCTGAGTGAGTGTGAGCTAGCTCACAGTTTTTAAAGCCTCTGGCTCACACATTTTTGTCTTCGCTTAGGAAGGTTGGCTCCAGAGCAGTGTTCCCTCTAAGCAGAGTTAGTGTGAGCTAGCTCACAGTTTTTTAGCCTCCGGCTCACACATTTTTGTCTTCGCTCTGGCTCCAGAGCAAGCTAATGTATGCAGCAGCCAAATCGCTGGCTCACAACTTCAATGCCAGTCGCTCACAAAGCAGACATTTTGCTCACAAGACTCCACAGCGTAGAGGGAGCATTGCTCCAGAGCAGGCTAATTTATGAAGGAGTCAAATCGCTCGCTCACAACTTTAATGCCAGGAGCTCACAACGTAGAATCTTTGCTCACAAGGCTCCACAGCTTAGGGGGAACGTTGAGACCCTCCAGTAACCGTCCCGGTACACATTTCCCCCCCTCAAAACTCTTCCCAGGGACACGGGACGTCTCTGCGGTCCGGTGTCCGGAGATGCGAAGCGAAGCTACCAGGAGTGCTCCCGCCCCGCCCCGCTCCCAACCCTGGAAGGCTCCTCCAAAAGGCGGAGGCCTTTGAGCTCTGGCAGGAGAGGCTGGGGGGGGGGGCTGCTGGAAGGACGGGAGGCGAGGAGGCGAACACGCCGCCGCCTAAGTGCCTCCTCCTTCAGCACAAGTGCCCTCTCCAGGAGCCGGGGAGTGTTTACCTGTTTACTTTTGCAGGTGGCTCAAAG
>NW_015162516.1:146346-148972 GCF_001447785.1 Gekko japonicus | reverse complement strand
GCTCGTCTCCCGAGAGGCCGGAGCGAATGGGGGGCTCGGCTGGGAGGGAAGCCGAAGGCTCCCCGGGACCCAGCAGTCGAGAGGCCGCTCGGAGAGACGGCGGGTGAGGGATGCGGGAGGACTGGGACGCGGGCAACTGGGAGGCGACCTCGGCGCCGCTCCGCCGGGTCGCGCCACAGCCGGCAGCAAACTCTTCGGGCAGGCTCCCGCCGCCACCGGGGCGAGGGGGAAAGAGGCCGGCCGGCCAGCGAGTGGCGACGCGCCCTTGGCCTTGACGCCGGCCGGGCGAAGGGACACGCAGCAGCCTTCGAGGGACGGGCTCTTCCCCTCCGCCGGAAAGGCTCTCCTTCGTCCGGCCGCCTTTTGCGCCTTTCTTTTGAGCGCAGGAGGAGGAGGAGGAGGAGGAGGAAGAGGAGGAAGAGGAAAGGGGCCGGCGCTCCCTCCCCCTCGGCCGCATCCCTGGCAGATCCAGCCCCTCCCCGGGCAACTGGCGCACTGGGTGAACCGCACCAAGGGGCCACAAACCACCCCCGGCCCCGGATACATTTGGGCGCCCCAGGGGAGGCCTGGTTCGGAGCCGGCACAAAGGCACCCTGGGTGGCGGCGGGGGTCTGCGTGTGTCTGGCTTTTATTCGGGTTTGGGGCAGGACCGGGGACCCTTGCAATCCACGGGGGAAGAAAGACTTTGTCACCACCTCCAGACGTCCCCCCCAAAGAAGGAGGGCCGATCCTATCCGGAGGAGAGGGGGGGGATTGGCCGTCTTGGGGGGGGGGGCGGGGACGGCTGGGGACCCAACACGCCACCACAACTCAAGGCTCAGGAAACCTTCCCCTTGCAGGAGAGGACTTCCGCTTGCAGGTCGCCCAGCCCGACGACTGTTAAGTTGTCGAGCTACTTAGACAGGACGTGTGGGCACCGCAAAACCTCCCCGCCTGGCGAAAGGGATGGGACCCAACAGATCGCTTGAGCGAGAAGAGAAATGCCAACGTTCCCGGTGATTGTTTGGAAACGTCTTGGAATCAGTTGGCACCCGGTACGGGTGCTCCTGTTTCGGGAAGGGGTACTAATCCGTGGGATCCGAAGCAAAGTCCACACCCTTCGAAGTCCCTTGACCTCAGTAGCCTTGGAAGGGAGCCATTCCGCTGCGGATGGGACTGGAAGACTCGAAGGGTGGGCAGAGCGACAGAGAGCCCCCCCCCAGTCACTTCACACCAGAGGCCGCCGGCTCAGTGCAGACCGGACACCGCAAGGAGACGGGTCTCAGAGTCCGGCCAGGCTGGCCCGCACGCCGGCACCCAAACGCTCAGGGGCTGCCGCGGCGGTGGAAGGGTCGCTCCGCTGGGCCCGCGGGCCCGCCGGCTGCGCGTCGGGAAAGGTCTTCTTCCCTTTCTTTCAAGACGGTCTCCGGGCAGAGAAGGCCGAGGGAGCCGGACGTGTGTGGCTCGGCCGGGAGAGGCATTCTCTCCCGTCGCCTCCGGCTCGCCGGGCGCCTAATCCGCTCCTTGCCAGCTCTCACAAAGGGGGAACAAAATTAAATGGTGTCCGGGATCTCGACATCTAAATGAGATTTTTATGACGCCGCCGCTGATGAATGCGCTCGCCCCCTCCGGGCCGGGCTTTGATAACAAGCTTTCCCCGGTTCTGCCCCGACACCGCCCGAGGACAGGCCCGGCCACGGACGTCGGGAGGCGCCCCCCTCCCCGCTCCCCCTCCCCGGAAGGCTAATCGGGGGGCTGCGGCTTTGATAAATGGGCGGTAATGAGATTGGCGCCGACAGGCCCCCGGAATAATTGCTCGCCAGCCAAATGCTTCAGCAGCCGGACGACCGAAGGCAACTTGGCCGATGCGTCTCTGGTCGGTCCCCGTCTATCAAGAGCGCCGCATCCGTCAATTAAACGCTTCCTCGCCCGCGGCCCTTCCCAACGCTTTATTCGTTCGCCGGGCCCGCTGAGGATGAAACGGGCCTCGTCGAGATTAGCAGGGCCCGCCGGCCGGCCGCCTCGCCTCCAGCGCGCTCCTTCCCTGCCCAGAATTTAACCCCAGACCGCCCCCTCCCCTGCTTTTGATAAGGGCCGTTTGCGGGGACCAGAATCGGGTTTCTGTATGCGACGCAAAGCGGAAAGCGCTGGGGTTGTCCGGTCCCCCCCACCCCCCGCCGCCGCATTCACTCTCCGATAGGTACAATTCCCGGGGTGGGGGTGGGTGGGTGGGGGTAGGGCAATGTCTCGCCGGCTCCGCTAAGAATTCCAGGGTTTGGTCTGATGGAAGAGAAATTCCGGGGGGGGCGTCGTCGTCGTCGTCGTTTTGGTCTGAAGCAACAGACCACAGTTGGGGGTCAGTGTTCCCTCTAAGCTGAGTGAGTGTGAGCCAGCTCACAGTTTTTTTAGTCTCCGGCTCACACATTTTTGTCTTCGCTCAGGAAGGAGGGCTCCAGAGCAAAGTCATTTATGCAGTCGCCAAATCACTCGCTCACCGCTTTAATGCCAGTAGCTCGCAAAGTAGAATTTTTGCTCACAAGACTCCACAGCTTAGGGGGAACATTGGTTGGGGTCCAGAGGGGGACCTTGAAGACCGGCGAAGGTTAATTCTGGGCGGAAGAAGACCAGAACTAAACTTCGACGGTCT
>NW_015162516.1:144703-145096 GCF_001447785.1 Gekko japonicus | reverse complement strand
GGGGGAGGAGGAGGAGGGGAGGAGGAGGAGGAGGCTGCCTGCCTGCCTGCCTGCCTGCCTCTGGCGCTCGCTCTCTCTCCCCGGCGACTGGATCTTGTTTGTTTTGCTTCCTGCCGGGTGACGTGGGACAAAATATTGGCCATATGTTCGTGGGTAATAAATTGGTTGGAAGCGCAAACACGGCCGTTCCTGGAGGGCGCTTCGCTCAGCTGCCGCCAGCGCCGCTCTGCTGCTGCCGCCGCTGCTCGGGAGCAGATGGGCCCCACCCCCCTCCCCGGCCCTTCTGCACTGGCTCGGCTGGATCCCGCCGGATCGGGAGATCTCCCGTCAGGCAGCCAGGCGGCGCCGGGACTCGCGGGCTTTCTCGCTCCCCCCCCCCCCGGGCGGCGCCCC
>NW_015162516.1:107840-144470 GCF_001447785.1 Gekko japonicus | reverse complement strand
GGGGGGATGGGAGGGTGGGGTGAGGAGCTGATGGGGGGGGTGAGGGTCTCGGCTTCCCAAGCGCGGACTGGGAGAGAGGAGAGTCTCCCGCAGAAGCCGAGAGAGCCACCCCCCCATCCCCAAGGCCTGGACAGACTGGAGCAGCGCCACCGAAGTAGGTCTAACGCAGCCCGCCGCAGAGCTGTTGGCAGAAGCGGGGCTGGTTCCAGCAGGCCGCCTGCTTCATTCCGCCGGTGCCCTCCTCTCGGGCAACACGGGACGGGAGCGATGTTCCCTCTAAGCCGTGGAGTCTCGTGAGCAAAAATTCTACTTTGTAAGCTCCTGGCATTAAAGTTGTGAGCGAGCGATTGGGCTGCTGCATAAACTAATTTGCTCTGGAGCCATCCGTTCCTGAACTAAGACAAAAATGTCTGAGCCTGAGGTTAAAAAACAGTGAGCTAGCTCACACTCACTCAGCTTAGAGGGAACACTGGACTGGAGGCGGCGGACTCCCGCCCACTTCCTTCGGGCTCACTCAGCCGAAGCAGCCCCCGCTCTCCTCCGCATCCTCTCCCCAGCATCGAGGCTCCCAGAAGCCCCCTGGCCGCTCAGGGCAGCAGTGTTCCCTCTAAGCTGAGTTAGTGTGAGCTAGCTCACATTTTTTTAGCCTCCAGCTCACAGATTATTGTTTTAGCTCAGGAAGGAAGGAAGAAGAGGAGGAGGAGGAGGAGACTGGATTTATACCCCGCCCTTCACTCGGAGTCTCAGACCGGCTAACAGACTCCTTTCCCTCCCCCTCCCCACAACAGACACCGTGTGAAGGAGGTGGGGCTGAGAGAGCTCTTTCCAGAATGGTCCTTGAGAGAACTGACAGAACTATGGCTTGCCCAAGGTCATCCAGCAGCTGCAAGTGGAGGAGTGGGGAATCAAACCCGGTTCTCCCAGATTAGAGTCCTCGCACTTAACCACTACTCCAAACTGGCTCCAGAGCAAACTAATTGATAAAGCAGCCAAATGGCTCGCTCACAACTTTCATGCCAGGAGCTCCCAAAGGGGGACATCGGCAGACTCTCTGGTTCGTGCTGATTAGCTTTGGAGGGCGAGGGGCCGCCAGACCAGGCCTCTTTGCCCCCAGCGCCGAGCCAGGCAGCCGCGTCCACCAGACTGCGCGACCAGGGGAGGCCAGCGGGTCTCCTCCGCGCTGCTGGGCGCTAGGCCCCGGCTGGCCGGGAAGGAGGTTTTTGGGAGGGGAGCCGCGGAGAGGCTGGAACCAGCGGTCCAGTGGGCGGGGGAGGGTGGAGGAAGGTCAGCCAGGCCACAGGTGTGCGGCGCTGGGACGACAGGAAAATTATCGACAAGGGTCAATAATATGGTTGAGGAGGAGGAATGTTTCCCTGATAGGAAAAGACGGAGTGTTTGGAGGGCTTTAAAGGCCGGGGCCAATGCTCCCTCCAAGCCGTGGGGTCTGGTGAGCAAAAATCCTACTTTCTGAGCTACCGGCATGAAAGTGGTGAGCGGGCGATTGGGCTGCTGAATAAATTAGTCTGCTCTGGAGCCCTCCTTCCTGAGCTAAGACAAAAATGTGTGAGCTGGAGGCTTAAGAAACTGTGAGCTGGCTCACACTCAGCTTAGAGGGAACACGGCTCCTGAGCAAAAATTCTCCTTGGTGAGCTGCTGGCGTGAAAGTCGTGAGCGAGCCACTGGGCTGCTGCACAGATTCGTCTGCTCTGGGGCCCTCCTTCCTGAGCCAAGACAGAAATGTGTGAGCCGGAAGCTAAAAAACTGTGAGCTAGCTCACACTATCTCAGCTCAGAGGGAACACTGGTGAGAGACACGAGAGCGGTTTACAGCAGTACGAAACGACTTGGAAAGAGCAGAGAGGACTTCGCTGGCCTTTTCTCACAGCCAGAATTCAGCATGCGGTTCGGAAGTGGCAGGGCGTAGGAAGCGCTTCTGCTGCTTCGGATGCTGGTGGTGCTCAAGATGTAGAGGGAGGGGGGGGGGACGGCTTTTGGCCTGGGACACTCAGGCTGCAGTCCTAAAGTCACTTTCCTGGGACTAAGTGTTGGGTGATAGTGAGATATTGAAAAAAAATGGTATTTAGCAGAGATAATATAGCCCAGCAGAGCCAGAGTAAAATAATTCAGACTGAGAGTCCATGATTAAATATAAAGTTTTTACTAAATTCTAGCATGGGGAAGGGTAACTGGGATGAAAATAACAACAGAGCATAATCGGCTACCTCCTTACACTACAAAGACAAAACTAGAAGAGAGCAATTATGGCTACTCTTACTTCTTCTTGAGAACAGCAAACAAAGACGGGAAGAGGAGCCATAAAATGCTAAAACACTTTGACACTTTCGTCTCAATCGAACCTCCTAGATAAGGGAGAAAATTCCCGGGCTTCTTACATGAGAAACATGTGACTTCCTGGGAGTAACATAAACAAACATTTAACCCCAGATATACTGAGTGTTTTCAACTTGTAATACCCAACACTAAGCCCTGTTGAATAACACCCGAAGAGTGCGTGCGCACGAAAGCTGACACCTAGAACAAACCTTTTCTTAAAGGTGCCACTGGACTCAGACTTTTGTTATGGGACGTACTTGTGAGTAGGTTTGTTGAGGTTTGGTCTCTTACAAGAGTCACGGAGGTGGAGGACGGGCCTCTAGCAGCCCCGTGCCCGCTCAGTGGAGCTTCGGCGTACAAGGGCAGTCTATCTCTGGAAACCAATGGCTGAGATCGAGCCACGAGACCGTGATCTGCGCGGCCTGCTGGGGACCTTCGAGAGGCAGCCGGGCCGGCCGCTCTTACAGACAGAATGCCGGCCCAGGCGGCCCTGGGTTGATCCCGGCAAGCATTCGGACGTTCCCCCCAAAGAGAACCCGTGTTCCCCGGAGGAATCTCTTCGTCTGAGTGAAGGCTACTGGCCACCTTCCCAGGGAGGGCTTTGCCACCCAGCCGGCACAGCCTTACCCAAATCGGGCTTGGCTTCAGGGCACGGGCTGTCCGAAACCCGACGCACACTCCTCTAGAGACAGTCATGGGGCTTCCTTCCGAGGAAACCTGCCTCGGATCGGGCTCCGCGCCTCTCTTCTGTTCCCTTGCCGCCCCCCCGCCGCCCCCCTCCAATAAAGCTGCGCAGCCGGAGGCCCCTTTTCAAGTTGTCAGCCGCAGCGAGAGGAAAGAAACGAACCGAACCCCTCCTTCGCTGGATGGCTGCGAGCAAGTGACCTTTTTGGAGCGGGCGAGGAGGCGTCTGGACGCGGGGCGGCAGGAGGAGCGAGACGAGCCGGCCAGGTGTGCCGGGAGGGAGGGAGGGAGGGAGGGAGGGCGCTCCAAAAGGCACCTTTTCACCTGCAGCGCTGAGCGCCTCCGCGGTCGCTCTCTGACCGCCGGTTGCCTCCGGGCTCTCCAGCAGAGAGGCCGGGCCGCCGGGAACCTTTAATGAGGGCCGTAAAATCGCTGGGGTGGCTGTGGAGGCTGAAGTGGTTCCTGGCACTTCACACTTCCTGGCGGAAATTAAGCCTTTAGCCACGGTTCAAAAATCGGGTTGGGCGTTTGAGCGGAGGGCTTTTGAAGAAGAAGAAGAAGAAGGAGAAGAAGGAAGAGAAGGAGAAGGAGAAGAAGGAGAAGAAGAAAAGAAGGAGAAGAAGAGAAGAAGGAGAAGAAGAGAAGAAAAGAAGGAGAAGAAGAAGAGAAGAAAAGAAGGAGAAGAAGAAGAGAAGAAAAGAAGGAGAAGAGGAAGAAGAAGAAGAGAAGAAGAAGAGAAGAAAAGAAGAAGAAAAGAAGAAGAAAAGAAGAAGAAGAAGAAGAAATTGGATTTATACCCCACCCTCCACTTGGGAGTCTCAGAGTGGCTTACAAACTCCGTTCCCTCCCCCTCCCCACAACAGACACCCTGTGAGGTGGGTGGGGCTGAGAGAGCTCTTGACAGAAACTGCTCTTTCAAGGACAGCTCTGACGGAACCACGACTTGCCCAAGGTCATCCAGCAGCTGCACGTGGAGGAGTGGGGAATCAAACCTGGTTCTCCCAGATTAGAGTCCGCGCACTCAGCCACTACTGCAAACTGGCCCTAAGGTGGAGGAGAGTTTGGGCAGTCTGTGGCAATGTCCTGCTGCCCGATGCAGGGCTGGATCTGGATTAGCCCCGTAGGAGTGAGCTGCTCAGCAAGCCTGGACATTGGGGGGGGGTCCCTACATCACTCCAAAGGATGAACAGAATGCCTCTTCTTGTCTTAACCTGGGAGCTGACCTCTGACCCCTCCTCCCTCCCCCTTTATCCTTTCAGTCTCGCTTCATATGACCTTCCATGGAGATACGTGCCCCAGAGGTCTCTCCTGTAGAGACAGAGCCCTCATCCTTCCACATGCATAATGCCGGACAAGCTGGCCATTTGTGACAGGGAAAGGACTCTTTAGATTAGGGTTCTCTCCCTCCTTTGGACTGCCACCTGAAGCTGAACTGGATCTACTTGATCTAGGTGGGTCCCTGGGGCTGGTCTGAAGCAGTAGACTGAAGTTTGAGTCCAGTCAGGCACCTTTAAGACCCACAAAGTTTTATTCAAGCTATGAGGTTTCACATGCATGTATGCGTTGTCTACTTCATTGTATCCGAGGAAGTGTCCATGCACACAAAAGCTCATACCTGGAATAAAGCATTGCTGGCCACTGGACTCTGGATCTACTTGAATAAATGTAAGTGTACCTTTGACAGGGTTATCTGCGGTGGCTCAAGTGGTTAAGACGCTGAACTGCAGGCTGTGGAAGGTCAGTAGTTCAGCAGTTGGAGACCCGAGTGTGCCGCATGACGGAGTGAGCTCCCGTCTGTAGTTCCAGCTCCTGCCAACCTAGCAGTTCGAAAGCAAGACATTGCAAGTAGATAAATAGGGACCACTTCAGTGGGAAGGTAACAGCATTCCGTGCACCTTGGTGTTTAGTCATGCCGGCCACATGACCACGGAAATGTCTTCGGACAGCGCTGGCTCTTCGGCTTTGAAACAGAGATGAGCACCGCAACCCTAGAGTCGGATTCGACTGGCTTTCGAACAAGGGAACCTTCACCTTTACCTTCAAACCTTGGTGGCTATTTCATGGATAATTTGCTGTAGTTTATAGTTACTAATATAGCTCCAGCTAACCACACACCAGCCCATGTTAGTTTCCTGTTATTGAATTGTTTGGTGTAGTGGTTAAGTGCGCAGACTCTAATCTGGGAGAACCAGGTTTGATTCCCTACTCCTCCACTTGCAGCTGCTGGATGACCTTGGGCAAGCCATAGTTCTGTCAGAGCTGTTCTCTCAAGGACAGTTCTGGAAAGAGCTCTCTCAGCTCCACCTACCTCACAGGGTGTCTGTTGTGGGGAGGAGAAGGGAAAGGAGTTCATAAACCGCTCTGAGACTCTGAGTGAAGGGCGGGGTATAAATCCAATCTCCTCCTCCTCCCCCTCCTTCGCCTTCTTCTCCTCCTCCTCCTCCTCCTTCTCCTTCTTCTCCTCCTCCTCCTCCTAGAAAGAGTGGCCAAATCCACCACTCTTGGGATAGTTTTAATAATAGCATTTGTATAGTACTTAGTGAGTGTTCACATCTCAGTAGCCCTGACACCAGCCAGACCACCTAGGTTCAGTGTGATTATCCCGCATTATTCATTTATTTATTAACTTCATTCATACCCTGGTTTTCTCCCCAATACTAGTACAACATTCTTCATAGTAATGTTGTGCTTCAGGTCCCTTGATAAATTCTAGGTGCAGATAAGATCTGAAGCACAGACTCCCTGGTTCACCCATAGATCTTGCACCAAGCCACATGGAAGACATTTTTGTGTGGTTGACACTCCGCTGGCTGACTGGTATGGTGAGCTGGGCGGGGGGGGGGGGGGGGGGATTTGAACATGATGAGCCTGGGTGTGAAGCCTTCTAACTATTTTAGAGATGTTTCAACACAAAGCAGAGGGAAAAGGTATTTGGGTTTTGTACTTATTTTAATTTCTTATAAAGTTAATTCAGCAGAGTTAGCAGAGTATAAAAGAGTCTGAGTCCATGGTAGTTTAAAATATAAAACGTTTACTATCAACCTAACAAGGGTAGGGTAAACAGGATGAAAAATAACAAAGAGCTTTATTTCTACATCCTCATATCTAGACAGCTTAACGAAGACATCTTAAGTCATGCTAAGACTAATGGAGACATCTTAAGTCATCCTCAGGCTAATGGAGACTGGAGCTTCTTCTTGCTCTGGACAAAGGGCCATAAAATGCTAATTCTAGCTACTTCATTCCCCAATCAGGACAACAAACTACATCTCAATCTGGCGGGCTTTCTAGCTCTCTAAGCAGATAGGTCACAAACAAACATGTGATTCACTACACAGTATTAACTCAGTAAATACCAAATAGAAGTGTTCTAACTTGTAACATCCAACAAAAGGTGATTTGAAATGATAATCCAGCAAGGAGAAGATGCTGGTTCTAGCACAGCATCATTTTACTGCATTGGAGCTGGGTTGCACAAGGGATTACTTGCACATGTGAATAATCATAATTACAGATGGATCACACCCAGGTTTATTGCAAACACGTTTCCCCCCCCAAAATGGGGCTTTTAGCTGAGAGTCTTCAAGTTCTGAGTAACCAAGAGATGACTGACGTATTTGAGAACCACTTGGTTGTATGGGATTAACTCCCCCTGCATTTTAAACAATCAGACACAATGGAGATATCAGTCTTGAGTCTCTAGGGATGCTTGAACACCAACTGATTTGGCTCACATTCTGCTCTCTCATTGCAAGTAGAAAGCCACTTTTTCATCCAGCAGGTGAGATGTTTGTGAGCCATTCAAGTTTGTTTGGTGGCTTACTTTCCATGTATTCAAGCAGTGCAGTGCAGTGCAACCAGCAGCATTTCATACAACTTGAATGGTTTCATAGAACCCCAGAATCATAGAGTTGGGGCTAGACAGGCCATCTAGTCCAACCCCCTGCTCAATGCAGGATCAGCCTAGAGCATCCCTGACAAGTATTCATCCAGCTACTGCTTGAAGACTGCCAGTGACAGAGAGTTCACCCCCTCCCTGGGCAGCCGATTCCACTGCTGAACTACTCTTACTGTAAACTTTTTTCACTAATATCCAGCCGGCACCTTCCCACCCGTAATTTCAACCTGTTATTGTGAGTCCTCTCCTCTGTTGCCAGCAGGAACAGCTCCCTGCCCTCCTCTAAGTGACAGCCTCTCAAATACCTAAAGAGAGCAACCATGTCCCCCCTCAACCTCCTCTTCTCCAGACTGAACATTCCCAAGTCCCTCAGCCTTTCCTCACAGGGCTTGGTCTCCAGGCCCCCGATCATCCTTGCAGTCCTCCTGTGTATCTGCTCCATTCTGTCCACATCCTTTTTGAGGTGTTTCATCAAATTTCTTCCCATTACGGATGGATTGGCCATTATGGCCACTGAGGAAAATCTTGGTTGCCCAGTACCGGGGGCGGGCGGGGGGCGGGGGCAGCAGCGGTGTTCTACTGAAACTCCCAGCCCAGTGCAGGTGAACCACACAACTGGTGCCCAGACTGACTTGTTTGGGGCGAGTTGTGTGGTCACTGCTCACTGACTCAGCACAGGAGAGTCATGCTTCCACGGCCAGCTCAAAATATACTGTTAAGTGCTCTCCACGCGCCCTCTACGCCTCAGAGGAGATAATTAAGATTCTGTTACTTCCCACAATTAGGGAAAAAAACACCTTTAGACATTTATCTGCTATTTTGACATATTTATTGCTTTACAACCGTTGACCTTATAAGCTTATTTAGCTTTTCACTTTGCATAACTTAAACATCATCATGTTCCATTAAATCCCTGTCTATAGGTTTAGGACCTCATCTGCCGTTCCAACGTATTTGAAAAAGTGTGCCTTGCCCATGAAAGATCATACCTGGAATCAATGTTCCCTCTAAGCTGTGGAGCCTTGTGAGCAAAAATTCTGGTTTGTGAGCTGCTGGCATTAAAGTTGTGAGCGAGCGATTTGGTAACTGCATAGATTAGTTTGCTCTGGAGCCATCCTCTCTGAGCTGAGACAAAAATGCGTGAGCCAGAGGCTGAAAAACTCTGAGCTAGCTCACACTAACTCAGCTTAGAGGGAACAGTGCCTGGAATAAACCTTTGTTGGTCTTAAAGGTGCCTAACTGGACCCTGAATTTGTTCTACTGCTTCAGACCAACATGGCTGACTACCTGGATTTATAGTCAAAGCTTATATGGCAGGGTTGGGGAGTCTTTCCTGGGTCACCCAGATCCTAATTCAAAACGTTAACTTCTGTTTGTGTCTCTCAGTTTGACCCCCCACCTGTCCTTGCTGCATGCCACTCTGCAGCCAGTTATTTAAACGATCAGTGAACAACATACCTATTTTAAGAAAGCACCATGAAGGCGTCCAAGGTCAAACTCTATGGATCCCCAAGCCTGTTATACACAGGCCCCGGTCACACAGGCAGGAAAATGTGGGGGGGAAGCGTGGCTGTTTGCCCAGGAGCAAAATAACATGCGGCTGAGCGATCAGACGTCCCGTCCCGTTGAGGTCCCGTGGTTAGGGGGGAGGTGCCGATCACAGGACAATCCTGCGGCACGGCAAAGAAGCGGCCTCTCTAGCAAAAGGCTCCGCGGGTTTAACCCCTTCCAGGGCTGCAGAGGAATGCAAACTGTGTCCTCCGTCCAGTCCCCTCCAGGAGGAGCTTCAGCCGGGCCACCCTCCCGCCACGCCCTCCCTGCACCTCCCCCTCTGCCACCCGGTGCAGAGAGTTTCTCTCGAGCAGGCCGAGCCAGGAGTGGGGGGGGTACGGAAAAGAGGAGGGGGCTGTGTTGTTTGTTTTTAAACGAAGTGTGCGCATGCGCCGTTGGGTGCTTGTGCGCATCCCATGGAGACTTGAAAAAAAAACTTTTAGCGACGGGACATGGGTGGGCACCGGATGCCATGACCTAACACTGGAAACGCGATCAGATGTCCGCCCTTGCCCCGCGGTTTCTGGAAACTAGTACCTCAGAGGTACTAGTTTTTTAAGCCGCATCTTCAGCGGGAAGCCTCGGGTGAACCATGGGAGCTCTACGCCTCCCAGATGTTGCAATTTGATCGCACCCGGAAAATCCGCCTATCATCCATCTCAGTAGCGTGGCTAATGCTCCGTGTGACCGCAGCCACAAGTAACCAAACCTTTCTTTATTTTTAAAAATCATATGAAGTTTTATTTGATTTCTGTCAAGACAAAAGGTTTAATCTACAGGGAACACGACACCTCAAAATCACACAGCAAAACGAGCTTAACTATCCAACACGATTTCAAGACCGGTGTTAGATGGCACAAACCTGGAGTCCAAGAGTCAAAGGCCGTAGCTTATGCATTCTCTATGTTGCTGTCTATTGCAATAGGAGTATATCATAGCTTAGGCCTTTGGTCCATCATAATCCAAGCTAGGCTCCTTTCTCCAGGCTCTTAGTTCAATTAGATTTTTTTTTGGCCAAGCAGCATCAGGTGATTATGACACCCAGGGAACATTTCGTAGAAAAAGAGGTGCAGGAGCTCATTAGCATAACTTATTTGCATATGCCACACCCCCTGACATCACCGGAAGTGTCTCAGAAGGCAACACCCACCGCTCAGGCTCCACTGGACTGTTTTGGATTGCTAGCTATTGGGGGGGGGAGAATGTGCAGATCTGTCCTCGCAGAGGAGGGAGAGCTTGTCCCTGAATACAACTTGGTCTTAAAGGTGCCACTGGACTGTTTTGGATTGCTAGCTATTGGCGGGGGGAATGTGCAGATCTGTCCTCGCAGAGGAGGGAGAGCTTGCACCTGAATAAAACTTGGTCTTAAAGGTGCCACTGGACTGTTTTGGATTGCTAGCTATTGGCAGGGGGGGGGGAACATGCAGATCTGTCCTCGCAGAGGAGGGAGAGCTTGTACCTGAATAAAACTTGGTCTTAAAGGTGCCACTGGACTGTTTTGGATTGCTAGCTATGGGGGGGGGAGTGTGCAGATCTGCCTTCACAGAGGAGGGAGAGCTTGTACCTAAAGGCGGGCTGGGGGGGGGGAGCTCTGCAACTTACCTGGCTGCTTCTTGCTCCTCGTGGCCCGACTGAGGGCTGCTGGGAGCAGGGGGCGGGGCTTGTTGCATGTGGCCACCCCCTGGGCTCCTTACTGCCGGAGCGCTGCTCCTGTGCGCTCCCGCAGGAAATGACCCCTGATGACACCCAATCAGGACATGTTCTTGCTGGAACCCTCTAGAAAATTACCTCATCACTCCTGATTCCTACCCGCCCATCCTATGGGCCACAGGTTCTCCTGAGAAGCTAATTACCACATTTCCAACTCTGGCCTTGAAGAGGATAAGGGCAGTGTAGGCCGAGAGACCAATTAGCAACCACTGCAGGATGGAACATGCCCATTACCGTTCACATTAACCCTTGAGGGGGGTCAGGGTGCTTTGCCTCACAAGCACTTCTAAAAAGTCTTACCATTTGGTGTTAGTCTTTGTTATTGACGTACATACACATTGTTGCACAGACTTATGGGAGTCACACACTCCTCACCCAGCATTACATAATTACCTGACGCTACCATTTATGATCCTGGACTGCTTTCATCACGTACTGTGCAGCCTCCATGCAGAAGGCAATGAAACACCATCGTCACCATTGCTGGACAGCTGGAGAGCTGTTCGATGGCTTCTCAAGCCAGATGGTGGGAAGGAGATCGAAGGTCTAGCTCGTACGTCACCTGCAGCTGTTAAAAAACAGAATGTTTGCCTGCAGAGCATGTTCTCCATCAGTTTTGTAGCACTTCTAGTCATTCCAGGCATTGCCAAAATAATTGGGTACGAAGGAGCTGGGTGGGGAACCAACCGGCTGGCACAGTATAGACTTGGACAGCTTATGAACCACCAAGCCCCACAACCAATGTTCCCTCTAAGATATGGAGTCTTGTGAGCAAAAATTCTACCTTGTGAGCTGCGGGCATTAAAGTTGTGAGCGAGCGATTTGCCTACTGCATAAATCAGTTTGCTCTGGAGCCGTCCTTGCTGAGCTGAGACAAAAAAGTGTGAGCCAGAGGCTAAAAAACTGTGAGCTAGCTCACACCAACTCAGCTTAGAGGGAACACTGCCCACAACCTCATCAGCCACGAATGGCAGGATACGTCTTTTTACTTCCTGCTTGGGACTGAGGAAATGGTGGTAGACTGTCAGCTGGGGGTAGCCTGGCCCTTATACAAATGAAAGTGTTCACCTAGGGCACCAGATTTTGAAGGGTGCCCTTAAGGCAAGAAGAACCTCATCTATGGACTTGAAGGGAAGCTTAGCATTAACTAACTTCTAGAATCTTCCCAGTTGTGGACTCTGGTCTTCTGTAGCTGCCCTGATGGGACTCAGAGAGCCAGCACGGTATAGTGGTTAAGTGTGCAAACTCTAATCTGGGAGAACCGGGTTTGATTCCCCACTCTTCCTCCACAGGAAGCCTACGGGGGCCCCGGTCACACGGCAAAGTTGCCGCGGGAGAGGCACGGAACGTGGGCGGATTATCCGGACGCGATCACACCCCAACATCTGGGAAGTGGAGCACACCCGTGGCTTACCGCTGACAATGCGCATTTAAAAACTAGTACCTCCAAGGTACTAGTAAACGTTTGCCATGGGCTGCCTCCAGACGCCCGTGGTGTGATTGCGCCGGCGCGCGGCATTCCCCTCCGGTCCCTCATTTACCCACTGGTGCTGAGGGAAGGACCCGTGCTGTGCCGCCGGCGCGTCTGATCGCGTAATCGCGAATCAAACTGTGCCAGGGCAATTAGCCACGCCTCCCCCCGTGATATCCGGCCCGTGTGCCTGGGGCCAGTGTGACCTTGGGCCAGTCATGGTTCTCTCAGAACTCTCTCAGCCCCACCTACCTCACTAGGTGACTGTTGTGGGGAGAGGAATGGAAAGCGATTGTAAGCCTCTTTGAGACATGTTAGGGTAAAGAAAAGGAGGATATAAAAAACCCTTTTCTCCATCATTTGAAGGTCTTATCTATGATTATTTTTACATTGTTCATTTTGAATGCCTCATAAGCAGTGTTCCCTCTAAGCTGAGTTAGTGTGAGCCAGCTCACAGTTTTGTAGCCTCCAGCTCACACATTTTTGTCTTGGCTCAGGAAGGATGGCTCCAGAGCAAACTAATTTAAGCAGCAGCCAAATAGCTCACTCACAGCTTTCATGGCAGTAGCTCACAAAGTAGAATTTTTGCTCACAAGACTACACAGCTTAGAGGGAACATTGCTCATAAGTAAAATGTCCATCTAGGCGTCTCATTTTCCTCTCTATTGAATGGGGGCAACCCAAGTCCTAGGTTGCATTGGCCACCACAAATCCTTGAGGGGGGTGTTGCATAAGTTTAGTTGGCCCAATTCAGACTCCCACGGAGGCATTTGGCAAATGCCAATTCACACCAACTGAGCCAGGATGTTGCCTGATATTCATGAGTATCCCAAAGCAGCTTTGATTAAAACTCCTTTTTGCTCCCACTTATATCAATGATATCAACGGCAAAGATCTTTTATGAAGCCCCTTTGTATAATACTTCAAAACAGGCGATCCCTTCTTCTCCCCCCCCCCTTGTGTACGTTGGCTCAGGCTGTCTTTATATCTGGGCAGACCAGACTGAGCCTACCTCTTCGAGCAGATACACACCTGTGAATCACAGATGGCCCCTGCCTGTGACGCCTTCTAAAAGCACACAAAACAATCTGGCAACAGCAAACTGAAATTAGTTTCATATTTAACACTTTCTAGTTTATTAGGTCTCCGATGAAACGATGACCGTAAAAGTAACTCTTGGTGCAGTTCTAAAGCCCTTCTCGTTTTTGACTAAAAATGTCCTTCTACCAAGTTTGTTTAAAAACAAAAACAAAAACACAGAATTTCCCATTGCTTTAGGGTCCACTGTTGATAAATGCCAGATTGTCGTCACCATGTAAATCCTGTAGAATAGATAATTGCCGTAAGGGCTGTAGATCTTGTTGTCAGATCACCACCCACACAATTTAGGAATAACTTCAATGCTGGGGTAATGTTGGAACTGATGCTCTCTGATCAGCTGGCAGGGAAGCTGTGTCCGTGAGAGGTCAAAGAAGGCCTCCCTTCTAAAAGCTCCCCTTCGCAGTGAAGGATGCCTAAGCCACAAAAATGCAGTTCCCACTGGACCTCCACCCCCTTCTCCAGGGACGACTAGGGACCTTCTTGAGATATGTTAGCTTAGCTAGTCATATCAGAACATCTTTCTTCCTGAAACATTCGTTTGAAATCAGAAAGTCTCTATTTGTCTATGGTAGCAAAATACCTTCAACCAGCCTCGCTTGCTTGGTACGTGACAGTTATGAGCTCAGTACAGGAAGATTTTATTTAAAGCATTAAGAAGCAATCTTTCTCTTGAGGCCGTCTGTCTGTCTGTCTATCTGTCTCTCTCACTCATACACTTGCCTCCGTTTTATTCATTTATTTATATCTTCGATTTGTATACCGCCCTTTACCCGAGGGTCTCTGGGCGATTTACAGGTATATGGCCTAAGTGCCTAATTAGTTCCTATCCTAGGGCCACAATTCGACTGGGGGAGGGGCTACCTATCGACACCCGAGCGGCAGGGTCCTGTTGTATTCCACGGGTGGGCTTCCGTTGTTTCTTCCTGGCGCCTTAGGACGGGTCGACGACATCTCCCGGCAGGCTATCATGCATGTGGAGCCCTGATTTACTCAAGTTAGAAACACTTGTGTTCAAACAGCATATGGTCCCCCAAAGAGGAAGTATGTGCTTAACTCAAATAAAACACAGAAAGAACAAGCACAAAAGACAAACGAGAGCTTTGTATGATACAAAATGCTTTGGCTTGTTATGTTAGCTCAGTCCTGCATGAGGCTGGATCGTGTCAGTGATGTTTACTCTGTGCTCAAATAATACAAAAGATAGTTGCAAAATGGTTTTTCCCCTCTGGACTTTCCATGCAAATCACTGCTGATGGGCAGGAAACACAAATATCCTAAAAGAGGGCATAATCTTTATAACAGCCCTAAAACAGTCCTTGAAACAGCCCTGTTTCAAGTTTGAAAAATGGTGATGCGGAAAAGGTAGAGAACCCTTCTCCGTGTATGCCTCCTCCCGATCTGAACCAGGCCCCATACGCAGGGGTCATTTCGTAGAAAAAGAGGTGCAGGAGCTCATTAGCATAACTTATTAGCATAACTTGTTTGCATATGCCACACCCCCTGGCATCACCCGAAGTGTGTCAGAAGGCAACACTTCTGGTTCTTTCTTGCTTTATAACTGGGATGCAGGGAGTCTGGATTGTGTTGAGATTGATTCTGTGCCTCTCGATTGCCACTGGAAAACTTCTGCACAAAGAATGGAAGATACTTTCCCCGGGGCAACTAAGTTGCAGGAAAAAGAGCTGATCTGAACCAATGGGGAAGCCCATCTGTCAGCACTTGACCTAGGGATTATCCAGACTACATTCCCTATAATGCCCCTGTATCTTAAAGGTACAAAGCATATTTCCTATACTAATAAAGCTGCTAGTTACATATTCTGCTGGGGGCAGCACAAGAGGCCCGGACAGTGGTGGCAGAGGTCCTGTAAGCACACGCAACAGCTATGCGTCTTAGATCAACAGAATGTGTCTCTGAGCTCCACTTCCTGATTTGCCAGGTTTCTGGAGTCTTCTACCACCTGATGCTCCAGGTTCCCTCTTGGCTCGTCAGGGTCCACTTCCTCAACTCCTTATCCACCAGGCTCTGACCCTTGACCCTACACAAACTGTTGGCAAGACAGGCTTGGCAAGGGCACGTAGGAGTTGTATCATCCCTGCTATTTAGAAACACCACCTGCCATTGCTGATTGATCTTACATGGCTGTCGACAGGGCCGCCCCCAGCTTATTTTGCACCCTAGGTGAGGATCCCTTCTGGTGCCCCCCCCGTGTGCCCACCAGGGCGCCCGGAGAAGAGGCTGACCAGTGGGGCACTCACAAGCCGTCGCTCCCCCGGCCCTGCTGCTGCTGCAGCTGCCAGTCCCCAGCCGTGAGGAAGAGGAGGAGGAAGAGGAGGAGGAAGAGGAGAAGCACTCCGCTGGGAAGCCAAGGGGGCAGGCAGGGAGAAGTTAGCTAGCCAAAGAGGCGGCGGGCGGGGGTGGGGGTCACCCGGATGCGGAAATGCAGGTCTTTTGGTGGGGGGGCTTTTGGCGAGGGGGCAAGTGCAGTTTGGTGCCCTTAAGGGCCGGCGTGCTCTAGGCAAACGCCTAGTGAGCGAGCCGGCCCTGGCTGTTGAAAAGATGACTAAGTCAACATGATGAGAAGCAAACTGAACACTCAGAAGTACTATTGCAAAGTATCATGACGTTCAGGGCTATTTTTGGGCAGAAACGCACAGGAACGGAGTTCCGGCTGGCTCCCAAGTTGGCCACACCCAGCAGGAACACATTAGCATAATAGGCCACACCCAACAGCAGGAACTCATTAGGACTGGCTACATTAGGGGTGTGCGGCCTAACATGCAAAGGAGTTCCTGCTGCAAAAAAGACCTGAGTTTGGACAACAAACAAGGTAAACAGAATAAGAAGGGAAAGGTGGGTGTGGCTGGATGACTACACTTCTGGTAACATGGGGGTGTGGCCTAATATGCTAATGAGTTTCAGTGGTTGGGTGTGGCCTATTATGCTAATGAGTTCCTGCTGGGCTTTTTCTACAAAAAAAGCCCTGATGACGTTGATCGCTACTGGCTGGGATGCAAAAAAATGTGTATTATACCCTTTCCCCAGATTTAATCCATGTCTACACAGGGGCTTGTTCAGGAAGAAGAAGAAGAAGAAGAAGAAGAAGAAGAAGAAGAAGAAGAAGAAGAAGAAGAAGAAGAGGAGGAGATTGGATTTATAGCCCGCCCTTCACTCGAAGTCTCAGAGTGGCTTACAAACTCCTTTCCCTTCCCCTCCCCACAACAGACACCCTGGGAGGTAGGCGGGGCTGAGAGAGCTCTTTCCAGAACTGCTCTTTCAAGGACAGCTCTGACGGAACTATGGCTTGCCGAAGCAGCTGCACATGGAGGAGTGGGGAATCAAACCCGGTTCTCCCAGATTAGAGTCCGCGCACTTAACCACTACACCAAACTGACACCAGGGACATCAGATCCATCATGCAAAATCTATAATAATATATTTGCTGTCTGTGTGGGAGTGTCGAGTCTCTTGAGGGGCCTTGGTGGGTCACAAGATGCGTGGGCCTGGTTGGATCCAGGCATTTATCGTGGACAGAGGCAGACAGTAGGGGAATTGCCTGGGGAACCAGAGGGAAGGGGGTGCCACGGGAACCAAAAGTGGGCAGGCCTGTGGCACCGAGATCCCCAGGTCTGCTTCCCAACTGTCCAGGGCCAGCTGCCGCAGGGTGTGAGAAGACCTTGGGCTGCCCCTGCTCATGGGAACTGTGCTGGTCTCCACCCTACAGCTCTGGAGCTCCACACAGCAGACTTGGAAAATGAGGAACTGTCCAGCTGGCATTGATTTATTTGTATAAAACATTTCTAGGCCACCTTTCCACTCAGTTCAAGGTCCCCAAGGAGATGAACATTAAAAGGTCCCCAAGGAGATGAACATTAAAATATTAAAATACTTCACACATTAAAAGTCATTATATGCAGGGGTCATTTCGTAGAAAAAGAGGTGCAGGAGCTCATTAGCGTAACTCATTAGCATGACTTATTTGCACATGCCGCACCCCCTGGCATCACCAGAAATGTGTCAGAAGGCAACACCCACTGCTCAGGTCCACTGGACTGTTTTGGATTGCTAGCTATTGGGGGAGGGAGAAATGTGCAGATCTGTCCTCACAGAGGAGGGAGAGCTTGTACCTGAACAAAACTTGGTCTTAAAGGTGCCACTGGACTGTTTTGGACCGGGAAGCCAGGAGGGGGCTCTGCAGCTTGCCTGGCTGCTTCTTGCTCTGACGGAGGGCTGCTGGGAGCAGGGGGCGGGGCTTGTTGCATGTGCCCACCCCCTGGGCTCTTTACTGCCGGAGCTCCGCTCCTGTGCGCCCCTGCAGGAAATGACCCCTGATTATATGAAATATTTTAAAGTATTAAAACATATAAATACATAAACGCACACAACAGGGAGAAGAGCTTATAAGGGTGGGTGAGGGAATGCCAAATACAACAAGAAAGTCTTCACCCGCTGGCAGAAGACAATGACAGAGGGAGACAGACAGACCACTCTGGGAGGGAGTTCCAATGTTTTAGTGCCGTAACTAAGAAGGCTCTTCCTTAGGTCGCCCCCTGTCTAACCTCTGATGGGGCATCTGAAGATGACCGGAGTGGTTGGGTAGGTTCTGGCTCTGTCCCACTGAGAATGGCAGAGTGAGCCCCTGTTTAACTTTATAACTCCTGTGGCAGAATGATGTGCCCGCGCTGGCCTGCATGTCCTACCACCTGTTAAAATAGGATGGGCTCTTTAAGTTTATCTGTTCTAGATCTCTACAAAGTTACCATTACCTTCAGGCTCCCTTCAGATGTCCAGGCTGACCACATGGTCAGTGGCTGCCTGTTTGCAAACCAGAGTTCTCCTCACCAAAGCATCCCCCCTAAAGAGAATGCCTTCCTCTGACATGGAGATTGTATCATCTCTGTTTCCCCTCCCACTTGACCCAATCAGGCCAGGTCAAAGAAGTGTTTCCTCCAGCTCCTTCCGGGAGATTTATCCCTGGAGTTGTTCCAGCCCCCCCAGTCCTCCAAACTCTGTTCCCTGCCTGGAAAAGGAGGGGACGAAGGGGGAGGCTTGGCCATCCCATTGTCTTTCCTGCTAGATCTATTAGCATTTCTATGAAGGTGAGCCTGGAAAGCCATTGATGGATTTCCTCCTTCCCAGAGACACCTTTTAAAATGCCAAGTGAAGGTTTGCGGCTTGCCAGCCTCCCAGGAGAAAAAGCATTTTGTCACAACTCCTTTTTCAGATACCTCATAATTTCAGGCTTGCCTGAACCATCAAACTAGGAAACTTCAGTCCTGGTGCCTGGCCTCCCCTCCCGGGGCTTGGCTTGTGGTGACAAAATACTTTGATCCAGTCCTGCATCTTGCCCTCAAAATTATGTTAAAAATTTGGAAAGACCTGGGTGAAGAACCGAACGAAAGGATATTGCTAATGACAGGACACAGAGTCTTTGAAATCTCAAACTGGTCCATAAGACGGATGTGAGGTATTAAACTTTATACTCAACTTTCCATTCTCTCACATCCTCGCTGCAAGTGACAGGATGCCTTCTGTGTCCTATGAGCAAAATAATTATAGCAAAATCTGCTATTTGATGAATAATTGAAAGAAGAAAAGGAGGAGGAGAAGAAGATTGGATTTATAGCCCGCCCTTCATTCGGAGTGGCTTACAACTCCTTTCCCTTCCCTTGCCCACAACAGACACCCTGGGAGGGAGGTGGGGCTGAGAGAGCTCTTTCCAGGACTGTCCTTGAGAGAACAGCTCTGACAGTACTATGGCTTGCCCGAGGTCATCCAGCAGCTGCAAGTGGAGGCGTGGGGAATCAAACCCGGTTCTCCCAGATTAGAGTGCGTGCACTTAGCCGCTACACCAAACCAGAGCATGGCTATTGTCATGCGAAATGATCTGAAAGATGAAAGGATGAAAGAAGGAAGATGATTCAAGGAAAATAAGTTTTTTTCGACTAACACTCGCGCGGCAGCCATGTGGGTCTGTGGGAGAACAGCCAGATTCAAGCCCAGTCGCCCCTTAGAGACCAACAAGTTTTTTGGGGTAGGAGCTTTTGACCTAGCTGGCGATGGAAGCTTTGCCTCTCGAAAACTCATAGCCTGAAAATCTTGTTGCCTTCTAAGGTGTTCCTGGTCTTGAATCTAGCTGTTCTTGTGGAAATAATGTGCAAAGGTGAAAGGATTTGCCTGGGGACAATGGAATGTTCTACAGTTACAGAACATGGTTGACAGCCTGTTTACATTACTTAATTACTTAATTAATTTTATTTATTTCACTTGTACCTCACCTTTCTCCCTCCTGGGGACTCCAAGGGCCTTAAGTTGTTCTCTGCTGATGGACACCACGGATGCTGGGAGCTCAATTTGTGGGGTTATTAGCACAAAAAAGGAAAAAGTTCACTGTGGGGATGGATTGGAGGTTAAAATACTTGTGTGTGTGTTGGCTGGTGATTTGTTTTAACTTACATTGCAGCTGTTTTCGTCAGTGCAAAGGAATAACAGTTGAACTTCCAAACACTCAAGCCTGGTTTCAGCACAGGCATAATTTAAATGGAATTGTTAGGGTTTTTCTTTTTTTTAAAATGTTCATTTAAAATGTTCATGTTGAGAGCCAGTTTGGTGTAGTGGTTAAGTGCACGGACTCCAATCTGGGAGAACCAGGTTTGATTCCCCACTCCTCCACTTGCAGCTGCCGGAGGTCCTTGGGCAAGCCATAGCTCTGTCAGAGCTGTTCTTGAAAGAGCAGTTCTCAGTCAGGGCTCTCTCAGCCCCGCCTACCTCACAGCCAGGGTGTTTGTGGTGGGGAGGGGAAGGGAAAGGAGTTTGTAAGCCGCTCTGAGACTCCCTTGGGTAGTGAAGGGCGGGGTATAAATCCAATCTCCTCTTCCTCCTCCTCCTCTTCATTGATATTTTAGGGCTTTTAAAACAAATAATTGTTTAAAATTGGAGCTGCGGTGGCTCAAGTGGTTAAGACACTGAACTGCAGGCTGTGGAAGGTCAGTAGTTCAGCAGTTCGAGACCCGAGTTGCCACATGACGGAGTGAGCTCCCATCTCTAGTTCCAGCTCCTGCCAACCTAGCAGTTCGAAAGCAAGAAATGGCAAGTAGATAGTGGGAAGGGAACAGCATTCCGTGCACCTTTGTGTTTAGTCATGCTGGCCACATGACCACGGAAATGTTTTCGGACAGCGCTGGCTCTTCTGCTTGGAAACGGAGATGAGCACCGCAACCCTAGAGTCGGACTCGACTGGCTTTCGAGCAAGGGAAACCTTTACCTTTACCTTTTTAAACAAATAAAGGGGGTGCTATGACACCACCAATGACACCACCGATGATGACAGCACACACCCTTGAAAACCCTCATCATGTAGGGCCTGTGCAAAACAAAATAAGCTGACTCCACAACTGTGAAAATGCACTGGGAGGGCAGACGTGCGGAAGAGCTTTGCCCACACCGATACCAGTATTTGTGGATGGACTGCCAAGAAAACCAGGATTTGGTTGAGCTTGGAGAAAAGGTCTCCACGTAGCAACTCAGGACTTCTGTGGTGGGCCTCCATCCCAGGGCTAACCAGGGCCACCTGTGCAAGATCAGGCTAGCCTGGGCCATCCAGGTGAGAGGAAAGTGAAGTTCCTCCTCATGGGGTTTTCAAGGCAAGAGGAGAACAGAGGTGGTTTACCTCTGCACACGGCAGCCCCTGTCTTCCTTGGAAGCTCCATCCAAGTACCCACCCCGCTTAGCTTCTGAGTTCTGATGAGTTGGGGTTAGGTTGGGCTATCAGGGCTGCTAGAAGTGAAGTAAATAAAACCATAAAACCCATATTCACATTGAGACCTTTTAAATAAAAATAAGATAACTGAATGGCCAACTGATTTAGCGTCCGATGGAACCTTGAAATCCAACAAAGGTTTGTTCGGTATGAGCCTTCATGTCCAAAGCACACTTTTTCAAATACGTTACAACGGCCAGCAAGGTTCAGACTTATAGCCAGAGAATGAACAGCAAATGAACATGCAATTTGTTTATTTCAGAAGTATTTATTTCAGAAGTAAATAAAATGATAAAACCCATATTCACATCGAGACCTTTTAAATACAAATAAGGTCACTGAATGGCCAACTGATTTAGAGTCGGATGGAACCTTGAAGGCCAACAAAGGTTTGTTCGGTATGAGCTTTCATGTCCAAAGCACACTTTTTCAAATACGTTACAACGGCCAGCAAGGTTCAGACTTATAGCCAGAGAATGAACAGCAAATGAACATGCAATTTGTTTATTTCAGAAGTATTTATTTCAGAAGTAAATAAAATGATAAAACCCATATTCACATCGAGACCTTTTAAATAAAAATAAGATCACTGAATGGCCAACTGATTTAGAGTCCGATGGAACCTTGAAGGCCAACAAAGGTTTGTTCGGTATGAGCTTTCATGTCCAAAGCACACTTTTCCAAGTATGTTACAACGACCAGCAAGGTTCAGACTTATAGCCAGAGAATGAACAGCAAATGAACACGCAATAGGATGATGATCGAGATATGCAAAGGGACACTGGCCAACTAGTATGGCATGGGGTGTAAATAAATCCTCCTGGTATTTTAAGACACTATCCATTGAGGAATTCAGCGAAAAGGCAGCAAGCGCGGTGCTAAAAGTGCCGCAGGCCCGGGAGCGTCATTGTGTAAGTCTTGATGGAAGCCTGCGGGAGCGATAACAAAAGGTAAAGAGCGAGTGTGAGGACGGCCACGATGGCGAGATCTAAGCCATTAATGCAAGTGAATTTCATTACTGGAAGGTTAACAAATGTCAGGGAGAGCAGAAGGAAATAGCAGAGAGTCTCTATGCTGCACACAAAGCAGAAGAGATTGTAGTATTGGAGAGAAGCGGAGAGCCAGTAGGGCTACATCTCTAGGTAACAGTTATCGGGAAGTTTAAAATGTGAGCATTGTTCTGACAGCTATAAATAAAAGAATACACACAGTCACACACTCCTGATGAGAGGAAGCAGGGCTCAGCTCGTGGGCAAGAGCTGTCTACTTGTGGCTTAAAAAGAGCCCCCCCAAAAATCATCCTTCTAGTGCATGTTGGTTATACAGCCAAGAGTATGTGAAGAACTTTTTGGATCCGTTTAGCCTCGTACTTGTCACTTGGACTGATCACAGTGCTGAGAGGCCTCACTCAAGAAGAAGAAGATGAGAAGAGATTGGATTTATACCCCGCCCTTCACTACCCAAGGGAGTCTCAGAGCGGCTTACAAACTCCTTTCCCTCCCCCGCCCCACAACAGACACCCTGTGAGGGAGGCGGAGCTGAGAGAGCTCTGACAGAAACTGCTCTTTTTTTAAGGAGAACTCTTATCAGAACTACGGCTTGCCCAAGGTCATCCAGCAGGTGCAAATGGAGGAGTGGGGAATCAAACCCGGTTCTCCCAGATTAGAGTCTGTGCACTTAACCACTACACTAAACCGGCTCTCAAGAGCTCTGTTACCTTTTAGAGAAGCAGCAGAACGTCTCCTTACATTAATAACCTGGGGCCCGGTACTCTTCTTCGGACAAATGTACCTCGCAGAGTTCTTGTGAGGTAAAGAGAGGAAGAAGAAGAAGAAGAGAAGAGATTGGATTTATACCCCGCCCTTCACTACCTGAAGGAGTCTCAGAGTGGTATACAAACGCCTTTCCCTTCTCCTCCCCACAACAGACACCCCATTATGTAGGTGGGGCTGGGAGAGCTCTTTCAAGAACTGCCCTTTCAAGGACAGCTCTTGTTTCAGAACGATGGCTTGCCCAAGGTCATCCAGCAGCTGCAGGTGGAGGAGTGGGGAATCAAACCCGGTTCCCCCAGATTAGAGTCCGTGCTCTTAACCACTACACCAAATTGGCTCTCAGTCGTGTAAGCCAACCTGAACTCCTTGACGGCAGGGCAATGATTTAAAAACAAACTAACAGACAACATTCTCTGACTACGCGCGTTTGCCTTGACTCTTTAATGAAGGACCGCCGCCGTACTATTCAGTCCGCCAGCTGAGCTCTGCCTCTGAAACCCTGCTGTCTGTGCCCGTCCCTTCAGGGCTTTCCTGATGCCTACTTTACTTTCTTTTGGGTGCCAGTTCAAAGCACATCTTTTTACCCAGACTTTTAAGGGGGGGGGGGGAAGGGTATTTCCCCCCCATTTTTAGTCTGCTTCTGTTTTGCGGAACCCCCTGCTTTTATATGGTTACATAGTTTTAATTGCCAGCTGCCTCGAGCGAGACTCTGAACGGGGGGACATAGAAATATCCTAACTAAATAAAATAAAAAAAATGGTCAGGGCAAGGCAGGCTCTGTGGTCATCTGTAGCAAAATCTAGACTCAGACAGTGTCTGTTTTTCAGCTGGAAGGGGAAAGATGCTGCTTTATTGAGCAGATAAATAAAGGCAGAGGGCCCCGGCCTGGCTTATCTGGAGGCTTCACACAGGGATTCACATATTCCCCCTCCCCCCCATTGCTTTCTGTGCTGGAAAATGGCTTTGAAGCTTTTGTTCCCGCTCCTTCCTGAGGCTGAGTCCAGGCCACACAACCTGAGATTCCTGGCTTAAGTGCTGCAGACCCTGACAATTGTTTCCGCCCCCCACATCTTCTGGAAGGTGATCCAGCCTCCCCCCCCCAACAAAAATCTCCCTTTGTCGCACACTATCCACAATACCGTCAACATGGGTTATTTAACATTGTAAAAAAACCCCAACCCCGTCTGCAACTTGTGTCGGGTGCCACTGATATGAGGCTTTAAATGAAACGCCTACCAGTTTTATATGTCTTTAGATTATCTGGACCTTCCCTAGATTCAAGTGCAACCGATTTAAAATCGGGTGGCATATATCTTTAACCCACATTTTACTAATCCTATTAACAAATCTCTGCATCTCACTATCCAGTAGAAGACTATAAACTTTCCCATTCAGTACTTTATTATAACCTCCATAAATCAAAGAATAACCTCTATAAATCAAAGAATAACATAGTCTTTTCACAGATTCCACCAATTTTTTCAATGTTGTTGTTGTTGTTCAGTCGCATAGTCGAGTCCGACTCTTCGCGACCCCATGGACCACATCACACCAGGCTCTCCTGTCCTCCGTCGTGCTCCGGAGTCTGCTCAATTTCAATAACATTCTGTAAACTGTGTTGTGCCTGGAAAGTATGGGGTGATGAAGGATTCAGACCCTTCCATTCTATTTGTTGACTTATTCGGACCAAATTGTGATCCTCGAGGGTGTTAAGCAAGGCCAGGAGAGCAGTGATCTCCAGTGGCAGTCATCTAGCATTGGAAGCAGGTAGCAGATCCTAGCTAATAAATTCTGGATAGCAAGATCAAGATCAGGTTCTGCAGGACCTAGGAGAGATCCTGGCGATGGTAGATGTTGATCTAAGGGAACTTCAAGTCCAAATGAACCCGTTTTCCGCAAGCAAGGCCCAATGGCTTCCAGAGACTTGCACCTGCAGGGAGGCCTTGGGGAATTTAAAGCAGCCATTGCTTTGGCTTGCAGCCATTTTGTTGTTGTTGTTCAGTCGCACAGTCGAGTCCGACTCTTCGCGACCCCATGGACAAGATCTCGCCAGGCCCTCCTGTTTTCCACCGTCCTCTGAAGTTTGCTCAATTTCATGTTCGTTGCATCTATGACACTGTCTAACCATCTCATCCTTTGCCGTCCCCGTCTTCTTTGACCTTCAATCTTTCCCAGCATCAGGGTCTTCTCCAGTGAGTGCTCCCTTCTCATTGGGTGGCCAAAGTATTTGAGCTTCAGTTTCATTATCTGGCCTTCCAAGGAACAGTCAGGGTTGATTACTTTCAGGATTGACTGATTTGATCTCCTTGCAGTCCAAGGGACTCTCAAGAGTCTTCTCCAGCACCATAGTTCAAAAGAATCTATTCTTCAGCGCTCTGCCTTCCTTATAGTCCAACTCTCGCAGCCATACATGACTATTCTGTGGCCACTGTTGTGTTTTCCAAATTTGCTGACAAATTGAGTGCAGCATTTTAACAGCATCATCTTTTAAGACTTTGAATAGCTCAGCTGGGATACCATCACCTCCACTAGCTTTGTTGTTAGTAATGCTTTCTAAGGCCCATTTAACTTCACATTCCAGGATGTCTGGCTCGAGGTCAGTGATTATACTGTCGTGGTTGCACCTGATAAATGCCCTTAGTAGGACTGCCATGTGCCCACATAGAGCAGGTGAAACCATAGTTTCTGGCAGTTCCTAGATAGGCATGACATCACTTCTGGGTTTTTCAGGTAGTGATGTCATGATGTTGCTGATGGCCACCCCCATGTCCCAACCCCACCTGGCCTCTGTTTACCAGACCAGGCCTGACAACACTAGGCCTCAGGCTGTGCTCTTTGCCTCCTCTACAGGTAACGTCTGGGAGTGTGATTAGTCTTGTGTACTGGATGGGCTGATTTTTTAACCTTCATCTGAGCTAACCCTTTGAGGTTCAAGATCCATTAATTCACTGTCCTGTTGTCCATTTGGGAGATTCTTCTGGATTCATAGCTCTGAACTCTAGTCAATGGTGTCTGGGGCTATAAGGCCACATGGGTGGATGGTCCTTCCTTGATGTCATTACTGAAGGATCTGAAGTCTGGGTCAATGCACTCACACCATAACACAATGAAGATGGCTTCTGAAACCGAGGGGAATTTCAAAAGCAGTTTGTGATTGGCATGATAGTTGGCTATGAGAAAATTCCACCAAGCAAAGGGAACCCCCTTAGGCATTTCTGAATAGCTGCTTGGAGCTCTGTTGTGGTACAGTTTTGGTTCTGATTTGGAAGGATTCTTGGATAGACTTGGGTGGTTTCTGTATTTCAGTGAGAGAACAAAGAATTATGGACACTGAATGAGTGCAGCTTCCCAGAGACCATGCTGGAACTCAACATTTCAACTATAAGGTCAAACCAATTGACTGCTTGCATCTCCCAGAGGATGCCTGCAAGATCAGACCTTAAGATCATGGGCTAAGAAATCTGCCTTCTTCAACCCTTCAATGTTTTTTAAAAACGTGAGAGCTTTTGAGTTCTCCAGAATTCTTCATCAGGCCAGATATTACAAAATAAACAAAAGGGAGGGAGAACAGTTTTTCTAGGTCATCCTGATCTTAAGATGCTCATGATGAAGGACTCTTATGAGCTCCAAAAGCCTGCTTACTGTTTTGTGTCAATTTGGTTAGTCCTAATAAAATGTATTACATCGATTTCATTCTTAGTTGAGTATAGGAATCCAAGTTGGCAGTTAAATGTATTGCCCCCCATGACAATTGGACCAACACTGGGGGGTTCTCGGAGCCTCTTTATGGAAGTACAGAACTCACATGGTTTCAAAGCTTAATCACCTAAATGTAACATATTTTTACACACACACACACACACACACACACACACACACACTTTTTTATTTTGGGGTAATTTAAACCTCCCAATATATTTTTATTAAGTCTTCAGATTTCCCCACAAACCGAGGGGTTCCCCCAAGTTCGCAGAGAAATCTCTTTAGTGTCAGTATGGCCCCAACCCAAAGATGTAGGTATCCATAGATGGAGGCCAGACTTCACTACTATATATTACACCTGCTGTTGCCTTACATCTGCATCCTTTTGTAAAAGCAGAAGAAAATCCTGTACAGAAACTTTCAATAGTAGGTCAGATTATTGTATGCAAATCCGCAAGTAGCACTAATACTAATCAAGATGCTCAATACTGCCTCAAACCAAAGTTTTACATCAAAGTAAAAGACCTGAGGAATCAGCAGAGCCAAGTAATGACTATCAGGAGGGTTCCACATTTTAAAGCCATGAAAACCTTGATTCTGATTAAGATAAAAACCTGATGTAAGGGGAAGAAAAGACATAACCCCCCCCCCTCAGATTTAGGGCTCATCTGCAAGACTGGGCTTCCAAACAGGCCTATTCTTCCCAACCACCTACACGTCTTTTTCACGGCATACAAGGCTTCATTCTTTATCAGTTGTCGGGTAGGTTGTTTCTGCAGAATGGGAGCAGTTTCCAACTTGCCTGCTTTGTGGTTGTTCAGTCGCACAGTCGAGTCCGACTCTTCGCGACCCCATAGACCAGATCACGCCAGGCCTTCCTGTCTTCCTCCGTCCTCTGAAGTTTGCTCAACTTCATGTTCATTGCATCTATGACACTGTCTAACCACCTCATCCTTTGCCGTCCCCGTCTTCTTTGACCTTCAATCTTTCCCAGCATCAGGGTCTTCTCCAGTGAGTGCTCCCTTCTCATTTGGTGGCCAAAGTATTTGAGCTTCAGTTTCATTATCTGGCCTTCCAGGGAACAGTCAGGGTCGATTACTTTCAGGATTGACTGATTTGATCTCCTTGCAGTCCAAAGGACTCTCAAGAGTCTTCTCCAGCACCATAGTTCAAAAGAATCTATTCTTCAGCGCTCAGCCTTCCTTATAGTCCAACTCTCGCAGCCATACATGACTACTGGGAATACTATTGCTTTGACCATGCGGACTTTTGTGGGCAGGGTGATGTCTCTACTTTTTATCATGCTGTTTAGGTTCGCCATCGCTTTCCTCCCAAGGAGCAGGCGTCTTTTAATTTCATGGCTGCTGTCACAGTCTGTGGTGATCTGGGATCCCAGGAATGTGAAGTCTGTCACTACTTCCACGACTTCTCCTTCTATTTGCCAAGGAGTGATGGGGCCGGATGCCATGATCTTAGTTTTTTTGATGTTGAGTTTCAAGCCCACTTTTGCGCTCTCCTCTTTTACTCTTTAGGTCCTCTTCACTTTCTGCCATTAGAGTGGTATTGTCTGCATATCTGAGGTTGTTGATCTTTCCCCCAGCAATCTTAATTCCTGCTTGTGATTCATCCAGGCCAGCATTTCGCATGATGTACTCTGCATATATATTAAATAAGCAAGGTGACAATATACATCCTTGTCGTACTCCTTTTCCTATGCAAAACCAATCAGTTGTTCCATATCCGGTTCTAACCTATGGGGTAAGTTGGGTCAAACTTGATGGCATTTTATTATTACAGCTTAAGCTTTTGTGGACTGGAGTCCATATGTACCTCACGAAAAGGGCTCTGCAGCCCATGATAATTTCGGCTGGAATAAATTTTGTAAGTCTTTATAGACCACAAGACTTCTCTTTATTCTCTGCTGCCTACACCTGCAGAAGGAGCTTCCTTTCCGTTCCCCCTCCAGCTCCAGCTAAGGAAGGAAAAGAGCCTGAAATCAAACACATAAACAAATGCTTGTTGGAAATGGTACAGGTTTGTTTGCTCACACTCCAAACCCTGGAGATCTCTTCCTGGTGGCAGCGAGGCCATGGAATTACATGGGAAGAATGGACATCATGCTTTCCAATACCATCTAACCAGAAAAACGTCTGTTATTAGCAAGGGTCATTTCATAGAAAAAGAGCTAGGGGAACTCATTAGCATAACTCATTAGCATATGCCACACCCCCTGACATCAGGGGCCCAGCGGTGGACCTGCAAGGCTGGCGGGAGTGCGAGGAAGCCCCGCCAAGGCCCTCCCTGGCCCCAGGCAGGCAGGGGTGGGGAGAGGCAGGGAGGAAGCAACTTACCCTCCCTCTTCTCCTGCCTCCTCCTGGCTGAATGAGGGCTGGAAGCGGGGCGGCCGGAAGCAGGGGGCAGGGCTTCGTCATGTGCCCCGCCCCCCTGCGCCTCACCCGGGGGAACTGTGTTCCCCCACGTTCCCCCCCGAAATGACCTCTGGTTATTAGGATGGAAGAGGAAATATGGACAGACCCCTTCTATTTAGCCCCGGAGGGCTACCCCATCCTATGGAATCCCCATCAGGGGAGGGCAGGACCTCCTTGGGTCAGGGAAGGAGCAAATTTGGCTTCTGTCTCAGTGGTATATGGAGTGAGTAGGATAATAGACCTAGAGATACTAATCATGGATAAGTAGCAAGGGGCGAGAGATGCTGGAAAGTACTTAATAATATTGTCTGTTAAGTGTCTGGTTTTCTTCTTCTACATTTAGTTCTTTCTCAAAAATCATGCATTAGAATGAAGCCAAATGAGCTGTTGCGAACTATTTTTGTGTGTTTGCCCTGTAATCTCCTGGTTTATTTAAATGTTTTTGTTGTCGCTATTTTCTAGAACTCGTTTTTTTATTTGCAACATCTCCTGGAAAATAACTCTCCTTACACTATAATTTCAGGATCAACAATAATGTTGACAATAGAGAGGGGGAAATCACATTTGTGAAGCAAGGGAGGGAAAAGTATCTATATATTCACTTGTATTCTAATATTCAGAAAAGAACAGCTTACATAAATATAGTTATTGAAAATTAAATTGATAGCCCATTTTCACTTGGCCTAAGGACTGAAGTCCAGAAATTCTATAAGTATCACATACATTAAAATATTAAATTTGAAAGCAAGCACACTGGCAGTTGGAGCTCCTTCGGAATCAGAAGTTAATTCCTTGAAAACACATTAATATATAAAAACCCAAGCCTCATTTTTCAAGGGACACAGTATTGTATGGAAGATGGACTGGGCAGGTTTTAAATCCCTGCACAGACATGAAGTTCACCAGGTGACCTGTCTCTTGTAAGAAAGGTTGATGGCTCCTCTCTGGCCATTGGTGGGGCGTAGGGTTGCCAGCTCCAGGTTGAGAAATTCCCGAAGATTTGGAAGGGGGAGGAACTTCAGTGGGGTACAATGCCATAAAGTGCACCTTCCAAAGCATCAGTTTTCTCCAGGGGAACTGATCTCTATAGCCTGGAGATGAGTTGTCATTCTTGGGGATCCCCAGGTCCCACCTGGAGGCTGGCATCCCTACTTGAAAGCAGCCTTGCATGCTTGTGAGAGCCAGTTTGGTGTAGTGGTCAAGTGAGCGGACTCTAATCAAAGAGAACCTGGTTTGATTCCCCACTCCTCCACTTCCACCTGGCTGGATGACCTTGGGCAAGCCGTAGTTCTGTCCAGCCCCATAGCCAGGGAGGGTTTTGTAGAAAAAGCCCAACAGGAACTCATTAGCATAATAGGCCACACCCAACAGCAGAAACCCATTAGCGTATTAGGCCACAGCCCTGACAGCACAGTGCATTAGCATATTAGGCCACACCCCCATGTTACCAGAAGTGTGGTCATCCAGCCACACCCACCTTTGCTTCTTATTCCCTTGTTTGTTGTCGAAACCCAGGGCTTTTTTATAGCAGGAACTCCTTTGCATGTTAGGCCACACACCCCTAATGTAGCCAATCCTAATGGGTTTCTGCTGTTGGGTGTGGCCTGTTATGCTAATGAGCTCCTGCTGGGTGTGGCCAACTCGGGAGCCAGCCGGAACTCCATTCCTGTGCGTTCCTGCCCAAAAATAGCCCTGCCCATAGCTAACAACTTTTTCGGGGGGGGGATTTTTTTCTCGGGGGGCCTGCCATCGGGAGAAATGTCCCCTCCCTTCCCCCTCCCTGCTGTTTCTGGCATGATCCTCTCTGCTCCTTTGCAGAAAAGCAGCACTACGCCTGCAAGGGTGTGTGTGTGTCAAATATCTATAACTCTCACTCTCCCCCCACCCCATTCTTGCTGATTACAAGGGGGCGGGGAGGGAACCCTGAAGCCGCGAAGGCCAGCGGAGTCAGGGAGAGAGAAGCACTGCAGGAGTCACCCAAACCTGCTGACGCTATCAGAGCACCTTGTGAAGCCGACAGGGGGCTGGTGGCCATTGGGGGACCAGCGGCTGGAGTGTGGGGGAGGGCCAGATTGCGGGAAGGGGAGGCGGCCCCGGACAGGAGCAGACAGTGAGTGAGTGGCCGGCTGCATTGGCCGCCGCCTATGGTACTCGGGCTGGGCTCCCGGACGCCAGCGGGGAGCAAGTCCCATGGAAGTCGGTGGGGCTGAGCTGTGGGTTAAGTAGGCGTTGGGCTGTTCAGGCCAGAGGAGCTGATGCTTTGCAGCTGGCCAGGGAGGCTCGCAGGTCCCTGGAGGGGGGAGGGAGGGAGAGTCGAAGATCAGGGGAGGGGCCCATAAACACCACCGGGGAGGCCGGGCCCCGTGGGCCTCACAGTAGCTACGGGCTTGGTTCTGTCAGAGCTGTCCTTGAAAAATAGCAGTTTGTGTCAGAGCTCTCTCAGCCCTGCCTACCTCACGGGGTGTCTGTTGTGGGGAGGGGAAGGGAAAGGAGTTTGTAAGCCGCTCTGAGACTCCGAGTGAAGGGCGGGGTATAAATCCAATCTCCTCCTCCTCCTTCTTGCTGCTCCCAATATAAGGTACTCTCTCCTCTAGGAGGTGACGTGGGTGCCATTCCTTCAGGCTTTCAAGGTGCTGATGAGAGCAATGGGAGAGTGCAGAGGTGTTCGGAGGAGAATATCAAACATTAGCCACTTGGATTGTTGGTCAGCGTCCCAGTTCAACGATTTACAGGGATGGATGGGAGGGTGGGTGAGTGAGTATTATCTCACTGAAGACATGGGTCCCCCCCATGGGTGGCTCTCCAAACATTCTATTTATTTATCCACTTCATTTATGCCCTGTCTTCCTCCCCAAAGTGGCTTACACCATTCACCTCTCCTTTTTATCCTCACAAGTCCATGAGGTACTGGCTAAGAGTCTCCAGCTCCAGGTTGGGAAATACCTGGAGATTTTGGGGTGGAGCCTGAAGAAAGTGGGGTTTGGGGGTAGGAGAGACTTCATTGGGGTATAATGCCATAGAGCTCACCTTCCAAAGCACCCATTTTATTTATTTATTTATTATTAATTTAATTTATACCCCTCCCTCCCTGCCAAAGCAGGCTCAGGGTGTCTGACATAAAAGTGCCTATCTAAATACAATTAAAATCATGCATAAAACACTGTAACAATTAAATTATCAGTTGCCCTAAAGTGCTGGAACAATACACCTATCTGGTGGAATGAGCTCCCAGAGGAGATCAGGGCTCTGCGGGACCTAGCACAGTTCCGCAGAGCATGCAAGACGGAGCTCTTCCGCCAGGCGTTCGAATAGGAGCCACCACCGCCATGGTACCACCAACGCCCTAGAATTTGGGTACAGGGCCATCTGGAGGTTGGGCACTTGGATGAGATTTTTTAAGAGACGGCCATCTTGCTTTTTATGAGAGGAGCACCAAATATTTTTCTACGAGTATAACTGGTTTTAATATTTTAATGTTTGTACTGTTTTATTGTATGATTCGGCAATATGCCCTGTAAGCCGCCCTGAGCCTACGGGGAGGGTGGGATAAAAATATAAATAATAAATAAATAAATATAAGTAAAGTGTGAGAGCAGAGGTTTCAAGATTAAACAGTATTACTTAGGTGACAATCGTGATGGCATTCTTACACCAGCTCAGTTGATCTGTTGATATGTGCAGTGGGCACAGGCTGTAAGTTGTAGGCCAGGGCACGGGGTCACTTCTCATGTGTTTTAATTCGGCTCCTAATCAAAGGCCTGGTGGAAGAGCTTCGTCTTGCAGGCCCCGTGGAAGCGTAAAAGGTCCCGCAGGGTCCTGATCTCTTCTGGGAGCTCATTCCACCAGTATTCTCTAGGTGAACTGGTCTCTGTCATGGAGGCTGGCAACCCGAGACTGGCCCAAGGTCACCCCGCAAGCTTCCATGGCAGGTCAGGTCCACAGGCCTGGGTCTCCTAGTTCCTAGTCCAGCGCTGTAACCATGGCGCCACACTGGCTCTCAATATAGATGTGTGTGTGTGGGGGGGGGCTGCCAGGGAAGTACACATTCACTGGTAGCATTACAATCAACTTAGCCCATGGCAGGTTCTACTATACATTACAGCTGTTATGATTATTGAAAATCTTCTTTGATAATTGTGAGACGTCATCAGAGGATATGAACCATTGAGAGACAGTTTTTGTCCCACATCTTTGTTCAGAAGAAGATCTTCCTTCGAAACGGCAAGACATTCCGGAAATCACCGTCAATATATTTTTCTATGATTATGTATATTATTTTTGTTCACTTTTCTACGATTCTTTAAAGAAGAAGAAGAAGAAGAAGAAGAAGAAGAAGAAGAGATTGGATTTATACCCCGCCCTTCACTTGGAGTCTCAGAGCGGCTTACAAACTCCTTTCCCTTCCCCTCCCCACAACAGACACCCTGTGAGGTGGGTGGGGCTGAGAGAGCTCTGACACAAACTGCTCTTTTTCAAGGACAGCTGTGCCAGAGCTTGTGACTGACCCAAGGTCACATCAGCAGGTGCAAGTGGAGGAGTGGGGAATCAAACCCGGTTCTCCCAGATTAGAGTCCGCGCACTTAACCACTACACCAAACTGGCCAAAGACATATATTAAGCGTCACTTTTTCACAGTTTTTCTTGTTCTCCGTATTAGACCAAGAAACCTGCCTGTGGTATGCACTGTGGGAAACCACTGGGCTGGAGGCACACTTTAAAACGGGAGTGTTGTCAGCGAGCTTCATTCTTATTGGTGGATGGTGGTAGGTTTGTCAGAGGTGCTGTGGGGCTGTCTGGCTGTCAGTGTTTTACATTCACTCATATTCATCCCTCAGCATTGCTGATCATTATTAATCAAAATTAAAAAAAATATGAACACACATGCACAACCAACGGAGACTATTGGAGTGTACACTTGGGGGGAGGGTAGAAAGGTCTGGTAAAGGGCCAGCAATTGTTCGTTCATGCTTGGCACCTCGTCTATTTTCCTTGAACTTCCTCCCATCACTCCAAAGCCCTACATTATTTTCTGAAGGACATTAGAGCTAATTTTCATTCATGACAGAGAATGAATTCTGTGACTGTCTGTAAAGGAATAAATGAAGAGAGTGAAGTTTCTGGGGAATCGGCTACACGGTACAATTATGGCATTTCATTTCACACACAACATCTGGGTTTGGGTTTGTTTGGTTTTTTAGACTTGAATTGAGAAGCTCTAAATGTATTCATAAACTCTTTGGATAAGTATAGAAATAAAAAAACTAGTGCATAAATGAGGTGGTAAATGTCAAGTGACTAAACATTTTAACATTTTTATTATGTTGAATGCCAGCACACAAAAGAGAAAGCCAAGGTTTCCTATATAATATGCGGCTTTCATGCACGTTGCGAAATGGGCCCCGCCACACTCCGAGAAGGAGGACTATCAAGTGGCAGAATTGTCGGAATGCTTTACTTCTGAGGCTGTTTTGTGCTCACGGGGAAGTAAACTTCAGTCTGGTTCACACCAGATTGGAAAATTTTATTTACTTTATTTGTATCTTTCCTTTCTCCTCAGTGGGGACCCGAAATGGCTAACATTGTTCTTGGTATAACTTGACAAACGTAAGTTACTGGGAAATAAATTAATGAAATGAGTGTTTTTTTACACATATATGAGTGTGTCTTTTACACATACATCCCATATCTTTTATGCAGGGCTCTTTTTGTAGAAAAAGCCCAGCAGGAACTCATTAGCATAATAGGCCACACCCAACAGCAGGAACTCATTAGCACATTAGGCCACACCCCTGACAGCACCGCTCATTAGCATATTAGGCCGCACCCCCATGTTACCAGAAGTGTGCTCATCCAGCCACACCCACCTTTTGCTCCTTATTCTGTTTACCTTGTTTGTTGTCAAAACCCAGGGCCTTTTTTTGTAGCAGGAACTCCTTTGCATGTTAGGCCACACACCCCTAATGTAGCCAATCCTAATGTGTTTCTGCTGTTGGGTGTGGCCTATTATGCTAATGAGTTCCTGCTGGGCGTGGCCAACTCGAGAGCCAGCTGGAACTCCGTTGCTGTGTGTTCCTGCCCCAAAATAGCCCTGATTTTATGTCTTTATTAATTTTAATATGTCCTTTTTATCTGTATTTATTGTGACTGGTCTTATGACCGCAATAAACTTTTGCCTTCTGTTCTCCTTGCCTTCATTTTATTCTCACAACAGTCCTGTGAGGGAGGTCAGCTAAGGCTGTGTGTCTCGTCTAAGGTCACCCAGCAAACTGGTCTGGTGCTCTAACTGTTACATTACACTGGGAATATAATCCTTATTCTAGACACGACCCTACAGCTGAAATGATTTGACCCCCCAGACGGTCAGTTTTGAAGCTGAATATTTCCCAGACGTTATCTGACTATGCAAGCATTCATCAGATATCTATTTGATTTGTATTTGATTTCATTATTTGATACTTCACAGTTGACATGCAGTTTTGTTTAGCACCTCTGAGAGGGGGACAAAGACAGAATTTCCCCCCAAGAGTCCCCAAAAACTTGGCCCCCAAACATTGATTTATTATGGTCTAAAGTTAGTGGATAAGCAAGGTCATAGATGTCCAACCTTTTACCTTGCGAAATCGGTTCATGGTATCATCCTGAAATACTACAGGTTGAAGTATGTAAGATGTTGATATTCCATGTACTTAAATATGCTGAGTCCAGTGGCACCTTTAAGACCAACAAAGGTTTATTCAAGGTATGGGCTTTCGCGTGCATGAACATTTTATCAAATACAGTAGAATGGCAAGCAAGGTTGGTCTTAAAAGTGTATGACTGGATTCTAAATTTGTTCTACTGCTTCAGACCAACATGGCTGACCATCTGGATCTATAATTAACAGCATTTGGTGAAGTGCAGGAAAAGGGCCACAAGACTATCTTTTGCCCAGGCCCAGGGCTACCTCTGTCAAGAGGTATTAAGAATGTGTCAATATATCTAATTCTCAACATGGCTACTTATAGGGGTGGGCACAAACGGCCTTTTTGTGGCTTGTTTCAGGGGTTTTTTGCGGTTCGTGGCCTGCTGTCTGCTCCCAGCATGCTTTCTGCTCCCTGCCTCTTAGCCTCCCTCCCTGGAGATCATGGTAGTCCACTGTGGTTCCAGGATGGGACGAGTAAAATTACCAAGTAAACTATCTCCCCCTTGGGAGGAAGAAATTAAAAGTACCTAAGTACTTTTTTTCTGTAGAAGTTGGTCTTTTGTGTGTTATACACCCTGGCCCCACCTTATGCAGCTATTGTAAAATCTGGCCAGAGAAATGGCTATTTGTGGGGGCGGGGCTTTTAATTAAGGGAGCAGGGCCCCGGAATGCCCCAGTGTAGCTATGGGACTGGTGTAGTGTAGTGGTTAAGAGTCATGGAACAGGTTCAAATCCCCACGCTAGGTGACCTTGGGCTAGTCGCACTATCTCAGACTAACCTACCTCACAGGGTTGTTGTGAGGATAAAATGGAGGAGTGGAGAACTATGTAAGCTGCTTTGGGTCCCCACTGGGGAGAAAAGCAGGGTATAAATGAATTGAATAAATAAATAAATCTCTGTGATCACTAACTTATAAATGATGTCTTGGGTACTTATATAGTGAGCAGCGGGTGAGAGCAAAAGGGGGGAAAGCACAGGAAAGCAACATGAGAAGGTGCAGTTTTGCCTATTTGAATGGATGTAAAATGTTTATTTTTCTTTGGATTTGTATGTTCAATATGACTTGCGGATGGCCTGCAGATTGAACCAGTGGGTGCCCGAGCAACTTTGTTCTTACCTTCATAATACCCCTTGTGCACATGATGTAATGAAGATTAGAGATTATCAGAATCTGTGTTTTCTCTTACCGCCTGCATGCCCCATGGGAGAACATGGGCCGTCTCCTTCAGTCAAAATTTCAGGTACCAGCTAAAAGGGCCACAGGGAAGGAAGAGTGGCAGTTCTAAGCTTGAATTAGAAGGCATCAGAAGTGCAACGGAATAACAGGGCTTCCGGTCTGGCTCCCGCGAATGGCGGACGCATCCTCGGGTCGCTCCCGAGGGCGCCTCGCCCGCCCGCGGTGGAGGAGGGAATCCGCGCGAGCGGAGACCCGAACGAGCCCCTCAGGAAGAGAGGAGCTCGGATCCGGGGCGCTTTAGGGCGCAACAGGGGGGAGTCGCTCTTTCGGCCGAGAGGTTGGAGACCGAGGATCCCGCCA
>NW_015162516.1:89952-107579 GCF_001447785.1 Gekko japonicus | reverse complement strand
AGAGCCGGCTGTTTAATGTTTGGACTGTTTATGGCTGTGAATCCAACGGGAGTTTTGTAAAACGGAAAAGTTTGAACTGTGACAGCGAAGAGTGCCTGGCAAGCGCTTATATAAGTCAACAGTTGCGAGGAGGACCCAGTAGAGAGTTTGGGAGCAGATATAAAAGCGAAAATGAAATTAATACCATTCTCAAAGCTGGGGACCTCCAGTAATGGCACGAAAGGAAGAGGATTTACAGTGCATGAACTGAGAGTGTTAACAGCAACCCGAAGGAGGATCTAACAAGCCGGAAGGAGAAGACAACAGAGGAAGCTCCTCCACATCAGCGATAGTAAAAGTACCCAGCACGCAAAGAAGCGGTTCTGAATGTGCCCAGAAGAGATTTTTTTATTAACAGAAATTCAAAGGAACATTACTAACATATTAACAGAGAATTACACGTGACCGGACTAAGAAAAGAAGTTTGACAACACACAGAAGAAGCCCAAGAAGATTAATTGGACATTACTAACAGTTTAATTTACCAGTTTATATATCACTCAGCTTTCTCTTTCTCCCACTGTCTACCCTTCCCATTTTTTCTTTTAAGCAAAATACCTCCCCTTTTTAGGGGAGTCAATAAAATCTTTATTAAAAAAAAAAAGAAGTGCAACGGAATAACAAAGCATGTTTATCTCTCCGTACGTTTTCCCACCTGGAGCTTCCGCCATGGAGCTCAGGGGAGTGACATAGTCATTTGGGTATCCATTGCAGCTGATTTCCGCCAGCGCTGGGTGGGCTGTGGGGCAGGGGTCTAAATGACCTTGGGACTAGGTTTTGGGGAAGATCTTCTATTAAATCTGCCTAGTCAACCACACACTTCATGGGAAGTAAGCATCTACAAGGCCTTCTGTTGGCAGATTCCAGAGAGGATTCAGTTTTCTTGCTTTCCTCCCTCGAAATTGGGCTCCAGCCGAGCGAGGAATCGAGAAGCGGCGGCGACATGGCGGCGGTCAACACGGAGGAGATGAAGAGAGGCAGCGACATCCCAAGGAGGCGGTTGGCTCGGCAGCTGATGACGTGGCCAGCAGGAAGACGTCCGGAGCAGCAAGGACGTTGTGACGCCCACCACAGCTGCGCACCAGGGCCCATAACCAACAGCCCCCGAGAGGAGTCACCAGAGAGCCAAAAGAACAGAGGAGGCCACGGAAGATGCACCAGAGAAAAACTGGAAGAAGTCGCCCACTTGCCGGATAAATGAATGATCGGAGCCAGGAGGGTACTTGGTAGGGCTCCCCCCACCCCAGACGTACTGTGGCCATAGTTAGGGTTTCTGCATAGGTCCCTGCACCATGCACTGTGTAAGCCGCTCAGAGCCCTTCGGGGGTGAGCGGGGTACAAATTGAAAGTATAACTAAATAAAATAAATAAAGAGGTGGAGATTGGAAAGTTAAAACCCAGGCCAGAACAGGCTATGGCAAGAGACTGGCTTGCTGAGCAGGCTCTTGGCTTTTCAGAAACATTGGTTCATGCTTCAGCACTACGAAATCATAGAATTCTCTCTCTCTCTCTCTCTCTCTCTCTCTCTCTCTCTCTCTCTCTGGGAACCTGATATCATGCTGACTGCCGTCTCAGAGAGCAAGATAAGGAAGCGATGGGAATCTAACACAGGTGGGGGTGAAGTCGCAGGGCATGGAGGATTCAAGGCCGGGAACTGGGAAGGAGTATTTCCTACACATTCCATCTCCTTAGCACAAGGACTCCACAAGGAGTGGGGGAAGGTCTTTTGCCAACAGGCCTGATAGGTTAAGACCCTGCTAGCAACACACCTGATTGGTTAAGGTCACCCGGTTAGCAAGACATTGTATAGGTCAACTAGAATCGTGCCAGCACAGGCAGTTGGGCATAAAGAAAGGTCTTTTGTTTTAGTCCATGTCCTTTGTCTGGCTTGTATCTGCCTTTGGGTCACACCTCTTGATTCTGCACCAGGTTGAGGCCTTGCTGGCTGGAACAGCTGCCTGGGACTCTGGGCTCTGAAACTCTCTTGGACTCAGTCTGGCCAGGTAACATCTGGATTAGAGAACCAATGCTTGTAAAAATGCTTGTAAAAGCGGCCCAGGTTACAGATTTAGCTTTCATCATTTTATCCTTGCTGTTCACGGCTCTTATATTGTATATCTCTGCACATTCCTTTAATAAACAATGGCTGCAGTCACACGGAGCATTAGCCACACTACAGAGACAGAAGATAGGTGGATTTTCTGGGCGCGATCAAGCCGCAACATCTGGGAAGCGTAGAGCTCCTGTGGCTAACCTGAGGCTTCCTGCCGAAGATGCGCTGTAAAAAACTAGTACCTCCGAGGTACTAGTTTCTGGAAACCGCGGGGCAAGGGCGGGTTTCTGATAACGTTTCCGATGGTAGCTCGTGGCATTCGGCGCCGGCCCATGTCCCGTCACAAAAAGGTGTTTTTTTTTCCAAGTCTCCACGGGATGCACACAAGCACCCAACGGCGCATGCGCACACTTCGGTTAAAAAAAACCCCACAACTCCCGCCGCGCCGCTTCTTTGCCGCCCCGCAGGATTGACGTATGATCGGCACCTCCCCCTGAACCACGGGACATTGGTGGGATGTTTGATCTGGTGGCCGCGCGGTAGTTCGCTCCGGGGCAAACAGCCACACCTCCCACTCGTGATATCCGGCCCGTGTGACCGGGGCCCTTATTCATTATCTACAGCAACGAACTTATTCATTATATTTTGGGGCTTCAGTCTGAATCCAGGACTTTAGTCCGTGATTGGCTACAGCTATCAAACCATCTGGTGGAGCTCCGCTTGCAAGCATCTCACTGCAGGGCTGACTTCTTAATTAAGAAGTCCCAGTGGGCCTTTGTCCCTTGGCTTCTTGGCTGAAGGTTTAGTTAAGGGGAAGGGTGGTGGCTACGCCTGAGGTGTGACAATTCACCCCCCCCCCAGCTTTTTGGTGTTTGTGTGTGCCTAACTAGTCACCTTTAAATGATAACTTTTGACAGGGAATGTGTAATTTTAACTTTTTGCTTCAAGTTCAACAAGTCTGGTGTAGTGGTTTGGTGTAGTGGTTAGGAGCACAGACTCTAATCTGGGAGAACCAGGTTTGATTCCCCACTCCTCCACATGCAGCTGCTGGTGTGATCTTGGGTCAGTCACAAGTCCTTTCAGAGCTGTTCTCTCAAGGGCAGTTCTGGAAAGAGCTCTCTCAGCCCTCCCCCTACCTCACAGGGTGTCTGTCATGGGGAGGTCCTTCAACCCTTCTCGGTTCCAAAGACTATTTGTTGGAATTTCAAGTTGCTTACACTTCAGTCATTACAGAGTTAAATGTTGTTTGTTAGGAAACAGGATGTTACCTTACATAATGTATTCAACTGCGGGAAAGTTTGTGGGAGTTGTTTATCCTAATGAAGTGAAATGCTTTGATCTAGCATTAATGTATTCACAAGGTTTATGGCCCTTTGTGTGAACCAGAGAGGGAGTTCCCTTCTAGAAGCCAAGACAGTTAGAAAGATGTAGCTGTTAGCATATAGTACTGAGAGTAACTGCAAGTATGTAACCTTTTTATTTTATTTCTTTTATCCAAAGTACCTTACCCATGTTTTATTTTGTTTTATAGTAAAGATATTTTTCTTTTACTAATGTGGCTCTTGTGTTTGCAATACAACCATCGATCTTGAATCTCAGAATCCCAACACTATTCCTCCCACCTGATAGGGTGGAAGTAAGTAAAGCTCTGACCTGGATAATCTAGGCTAGCCCAAGCTCTTAAGGGGAGGGGCTGTGGCCAGTGTTCTCCCTAAGCGGAGTTAGTGTGAGCTAGCTCACAGTTGTTTTAGCCTCCGGCTCACACATTTCTGTCTTAGCTCAGGAAGGAGGGCTCCAGAGCAGACTCATTTATGCAGCAGCCAAATCACCTGCTCAGAACTTTAAGGCCAGTCGCTCACAAAGTAGAATTTTTGCTCACAAGACTTCGCAGCTTAGAGGGAGCATTGGCTGGGGCCCAGTGGTCGAGCCTCTGCTTTGCATGCAGAAGGTCCCTGGTTCAATCCCCAGCGCCTCCAGTTAAAAGGACCAGGCGGTAGGTGATGGGAAAGACCTCAGCCTGAGACCCCGGAGAGCCGCTATCAGTCTAAGTAGACCATACTGACCTTGACAGACCAAGGGTCTGGTTCAGCATATGGGCACATCTTGTGTATTCATGTGCTCAGATTGGGCACATCAACTGGATGCCCACATGTGGGGGAAATAAGAACATAAGAACATAAGAGAAGCCAATGTTGGATCAGGCCAATGGCCCATCCAGCCCAACTGTCAGACTTGGGCTAAATTATGGGTGATTTAAACCACCCGAGGGAAAGGAGGCATGTTAGAATGCATTCTTTCCCTCTGGTAGACCCTACACATGTGCCTTCAATTTCACTACTCACCAGTCAGCTGGGAGTGAAATTGACAAGGGAAAGCCTGGCTCTCTGCCTTCCCTTCTCTGGCTGACAGATTGTAGCTGGAAAAGGGCAAGCAGGGAACCTAGGCATGTTTACAATGCCTTTCTTTCCTTCCCTGAGATCAGGGAGGGAAAGAAAGGCGTTTAAACACAACAGCTGTGATCTGTATCCGGCTTATAAACTGATCGGCTTATGTGATACCCGAAAAACACCGACAATGTATTTTGCGGGTATTTTTTCGGGTCAGCTATAGCCGAATGCACACCCCTATAACAAGTGAGTTTGACACCCCTGGTGGTAGAGCATCTGCTTGGCATGCAGAAGGTCCCAGGTTCAATTCCCCGTATTCCAGTAAAAAGATCTGGCAGTAGGGGATGTGAAAGACCTCTCTGCCTGAGACCCTGGAGAGCCGCTGCCGGTCAGAGAAGACAATACTGACCTTGATGGACCAAGGCATTTTCATGTGTGATCTTGAAAGCTGAGCAGGATCAGCCCTGGTTAGTGGTTGGATGGGAGACCACCGAGGAAGTTTAAGGGTGTAGACATAAATATCTGAACTGCTGGAGATGCGAAAAAAATGTGGGTTCCTTCTACCATATTTGGTGGAGGTGCGAAAAAGTGGAAAAATTTTGGGGAAAAATAAAACAATTAATTTGGGAAATAATAGGAGTAAATCTATCATTAGAGCCGGAAGTATACCTACTAAACATACTACCGGATAGTGTAAAACACAATGATGCACGCTTGATACTATATATCCTTACAAGTGCTAGAATAGAAATAGCAAAATGTTGGAAATCTGATAAGCTACCAGATAGAGAAGAATTAATTATAAAAATCATGGACATAAAAGAAATAGATAAAATAAATACGTTATTGGCAGGAAAGTTTGAAAGTGTGTTCAAGAAAAGATGGCAGAAACTCGATAGATGGTTAGAAACGTATGGATAAGATGCTCCAAAAATGTAAAGGAAAACTACACGGTTTTATTTGTTGTATGTTGGAAAAATCAAAATAAAATATTTTTTAAAATATATATATATCTGACCGAGATGCATGATGACAACCTTCCCAGCTAAGATGGGAGGGATCAACTTTCCTGTTACAGTAATCTAAGCATGAAGAGCACCAGTATCCTTTGATTATTCTAGTAGGAAATTAAACACTTCTCTGCAGCATGTTGCCCAAACTCCTATAGGGAGTCAGAGGGACACATCGGACCCAACTGTGCTGGGTCAGTAACGTTTCACATGTCTGCATGGCAAGGTACCTGCAGCCACGTTACATCTCTTGCAAGGCATTCACATAAGACCTCCATTTTTATTCTTGAGCCTCGGTGTTTATTTAACTGAATCAGTCTTGTGCCGCGCAGAGCGGTGGCACTCAACCTCTAGCAGCCCAAGAGCCACTTCATCACTAAGCAGATGCAGAGAGGTGGAGAGCTGTGTGCAAACTCCCAGAAGTATGTGGCATGCCGAACGCCCAGGCGCATGGCGCAACTTCACACCACATTAATAATTCATGGCCTTGTCAAACCAGCTCAGGGAAGGATGTGCTTGAAGAGGCATGAGTCACGGCTCGAAAACAAGCCGCCCCAGAGGAGCATCTTCCCTTGCACAGCTAGCGGAGCATAGTGGACTGGATAAAGCTCTGGGTTCAAATGGCCATAAGAGAGAAGAAGAGAAGAGATTGGATTTATACCCCATGGCCCTTCACTACCCGAAGGAGCCTCAGAGCGGCTTGCAATCCCTTCCCCTTCTTCCCCTCCCCACAACAGACACCCTGTGAGGTAGGTGGAGCTGAGAGAGCTCTCCCAAGAACTGCCTTTGAGAGAACAGCTCTGACAGAACTTGTGACTGATCCAAGGTCACACCAGCTGGCTGCATGTGGAGGAGTGGGGAATCAAGCCACGCTCTTAACCACTACACCAAACTGGCCACAAAACTCACTGGGTGGCTGATCTTGTGCCGGTCGCGATCCCTCAGCCTAACCTTCCTTCCAGGTAGTGAACTGTGGAGCCAGTGCGGTGTAGTGGTGAGTGTGTCAGGCCAGGATATGGGAGACCCAGGTTTGAATCCCCACTCTCCCATGAAAACTTGCTGGGTGACCTTGGGCCAGTCAGGCACTCTCAGTCTAACCCACCTTGCAGGGTTGTTGTTGTTGTGAGGGTAAAATGGAAAGAAGGAGAATGATGTAAGCGGCTTGGGATCCCCATTGGGGGACAAATGAAGTAAACAATCAAATATAGATAAGCCAACTCGTAGGATGAAGTGCACATAGCTGGGTGGGCGGTGGGAACGTGGGCTTGATTCTTCCCACCTCTTAATTCTTCTTGAATGGCGAATGCTAAACAGCTCAATACATCGGGGCCTGTGCTGTTCAACATATTCAATAGTACCTGTGAATGGGAAGTCTAAATTTGCAGACAACGATAGTTCAATACACAGTAATTAAACTTAAAGGGGTCTCTATTGTGATGTGGAACATTATCACCCTACTGGCAAAGCGGGCAGCTGAAAGGAAGCTGAAATGTAGTCAAAATCAGAAATATGATCCTACAAGTGTGTGTGTGGGGGGGCATCTCCCCATTTCTGAACCTGGCAGGACTCCAGGAGCACGACCTACCCTTGAGCCCGACTGCCGCTCCTGGTGTCTAGGAGCTCCAAGCCTGGAGCAGCTCCCGCCATCCGCTGCCTGGGCCTGCATGGAGCACGTCTGAGCATCTGCTGCCACCGCAGCCAAACTTGGAGTGTCTCCTGGTCAATGCTCCCTGTAAGCTGTGGAGTCTTGTGGGCAAAAACTCTACTGTGAGCTACTGGCATTAAATCTGAGAGTGAGCAATTTTGGCTAATGCATAAATTAGTTTGCTCTGGAGCCATCCCTTCCTGAGCTGAGACAAAAACGTGTGAGCTGGAGGCTAAAAAACTGAGAGCTGGCTCACACTCACTCAGCTTAGCGGGAGTGCTGCTCCTGGTGTCTGTTGCTGCTGCTGTGGCCGCGCCCAGAGGACTCCCAGCATCCACTTCCACGGCGCATGCACAGACAATGCTCTTCTATTTGGTGGGAGAATTTAATCCCTTCCATGTGTTTTTTAAAGATTTCAGACTTTATTGTGAACCTGGAGGGTGGGGTTCCCCCAAGTTTGCAGGAAAATGTGTTCAATGTTGATGTGGCCCTGATCAGCTGATTTAGATATCTGCAGATGGGGGGCCACACCTCACTATTTAGATATATAGATGTGCATGATGAGGCCTTTCCCAGGCAGAAGAAGAGATCTTGAGGAGTATCGCTTTGTCTGAGAGGTAATCTCTGTACACGCACAGGTTTCCCCATTTTTTAAAAACTTTTAATTGTTATTTAAGAAGAAGAAGAGAAGAGATTGGATTTATACCCCACCCTTCACTACCCAAGGGAGTCTCAGAGCGGCTTACAAACTAATTTCCCTTCCCCTCCCCACAACAGACACCCTGTGAGGTAGGCGGGGCTGAGAGAGCTCTTGACAGAACTGTCCTTGAGAGAACAGCTCTTATCAGAACTAGGGCTTGCCCAAGGTCATCCAGCCAGGTGTAAGCAGAGGAGTGGGGAATCAAACCCGGTTGTCCCAGATTAGAGTCCGCGCACTTAACCGCTACACCAAACTGGCTACACCAAACTTAATACAAGCAAGTACATATAACATCAGAAATATAGTTTAACTGGGACATGTGCTAAAACTGTTGGAATTGCAAGTTGCTTACACTTCAGTCATTACAGAGTTAAATGTTGTTTGTTAGCAAACAGGACGTTACGTTACATAATGTATTCAACTGAGGGAAAGTTTGTGGGAGTTGTTTATCCTAATGAAGTGACCTGTAACCTTTGTATTGGTCAACTAACATCTTGTTTGTAGAAATGCTTTGATCTAGCATTAATGTACTCACAAGGTTTATGGCCCTTTGTGTGAACCAGAGAGGAAGTTCTCTTCTAGAAGCCAAGAGAGATAGAAAGATGTAGCTGTTAGCATATATTACTGAGAGTAACTGCAAGTATGTAACCTTTTATTTTATTTCTTTTATCCAAAGTACCACACCCATGTTTTATTTTGTTTTTATAGTAAAGATATTTTTCTTTTACTAAGTGTGGCTCTTGTGTTTGCAATACAACCATCGACCTTGAACTAAGAATCCCAACAAAAACTTACATAACAAACAATGTAGATGCGTTCCCATTGCTGAAGAAATGTCAGTGTGATTAAAGGCCTGCGGGTGCTCAGAACGGAAATTTTTTATTAATTAGCCTGTTAGTGGATAGCTATTATGCTCTAATGTTTTTTAAACATCATGGTAGTAAACCAACAGAGCAAAATACTGCAGACGGCTTATGGTTCTCTGTATCTCTGTCCCCATTCACTTAAATAGAAGGAACAGCTACCTATGGAATGGCTGCACAGGTGCATTAGATTCCCTGTACACACACCTGTGTATCTTTCCTGTAAGAGAGGGCTCTGTTCTAACAAATTCTCTTGGGATTCTCTCCCCATTAGAAGGGCAGAGCATTTTTCTCCAGGCAGCTGGCAACCCTCTGCTGGAACCAAATTCTGTCGGTCTGTCATGTGCCACAAGACTCCTGTTTCTTTTTCTTGCAGCAGGCTAACCGGTCTCTCCCTCCGGAACGCAAGCTCAACAGCCTTTAAAAAGGAGATGGAAAGGCCTTTCTAGGAGGGAGGGAGTGCAAAACAGGAAGAATAAAGTGGTCTACAGCAGAACGACTACATCTTGCAATTTAGAGGCAGAACCTCCAGATCTGAAGATACCATAGTCTTGCTGTACAACACATTGGTTAGGCGGCACCTGGAGTACTGTGTGCAGTTCTGGAGGCCTCACTTCGAAAAGGATGTGGACAGAATGGAGTGGGTGCAGAGGAGAGCGACGAGGATGATCGGGGGCCTGGAGACCAAGCCCTGTGAGGAAAGGCTGAAGGGAATGTTCAGTCAGGAGAAGAGGAGGGACATGACGGCTCTCTGTAAGTATCTGAAGGGCTGTCACTTAAAGGCCCAGTCTGCATCTAGCATTTGCTCCGTAGTTGTTCCAAACCCACACTGGAACAGAAAAAGATGCAGCTCAAAACCACATTCAAACAGCCCAGGCCAATGCCGTGCTGGCTGAAGAGTCACCCCTGAGTGGCCATAAGACGGCCATAAATCTATGCAGACAGCCACCATAAAACCAGAGATCAAACAAAGTGAAAGCCTGCATGCAGTCTGGATGCTGCCATAAAATCCGACAATCCATCAAAGTGAAAGTGGCATGCGATGCAGAGGGGAATTTCTTTTCCAGTGTGGGTTTGGTAAGACAGCGGAGCAAATGCTAGATGCAGATTCGGCCTTTAGAGGAGGGCAGGGAGCTGTTCCTGTTGGATATTAGGTCTTTTTTCCCCTTCGTAGTAAAAGTAGTTCAGCAGTGGAATCGACTGGCTAGGGAGGTGGTGAGCTCCCCCTTGCTGGCAGTCTTGAAGCAGCGGCTGGACAAATGCTTGTCAGGGAGGCTCTAGGATGATCTGCACTGAGCAGGGAGTTGGACTAGATGGCCTGTATGGCCCCTTCCAACTCAGTGATTCTATGGTTCTTCCCTACCATTGTCTCTGTGCTGCCAGTTAGTCTGTCGAAATGGATTTTCTGACTGAGATAACATGCATTGCTGTGCAATACATTGCCTGACCCTAAAGGACTTTTGTATCCAAGACTTAAGACCTATTGATTTGGATCCAGAATAACTTCTCTGCAGGCACAAACATTTCTACTTATGTAGTCAGACTTTCTTCTCCCCCCTCCCCACCATGGCAGCCTGAAATTCCCCACCAAATCCTGTTCCTGCGGACAAGGAGTCCTACCAGGACAGGATTTGCAGGGCAGCTTGAACTGACATAGGAGCCGCGGTGGCTCAAGTGAACTGCAGGCTGTGGAAGGTCAGTAGTTCAGCAGTTCGAGACCCGAGTTGCTGCATGACGGAGTGAGCTCCCGTTTCTGGTTCCAGCTCCTGCCAACCTAGCAGTTTGAAAGCAAGAAATTGCAAATAGATAAATAGGTACCACTTCGGTGGGAAGGTAACAGCGTTCCGTGCACCTTGGTGTTTAGTCATGCCGGCCACATGACCACGGAAACGTCTTTGGACAGCGCTGGCTCTTCGGCTTTGAAACGGAGATGAGCACCGCAACCCTAGAGTCGGATTCAACTGGCTTTCGAGCAAGGGAGACCTTTACCTTTACCTTTACTTGAGCTGACATAGGAGAGGTGAGGCAGGAAAATTGCACTCTGCTAGTGGAAATCTTTATTCCCCACAGAAATGCTAGTCTGAATCAAAGCCATTGCATGTAAGAGAATATGATATGCACCAGTTCTGTAGAGAAATGCAAATGCTTATCCCCTGCTGAATGCTTGTGGGGCCCTGTTTGCAGGACTGCCTGTCTCCCTGTGTTCCGCCATGACCACTTCGCTCGAGTCAGCAGGGGCCTGTGCAGGTGCCAACTTGCAAATGGGCAAAACAAAACCAGGGGTCATGTCGTAGAAAAAGAGATGCAGGAGCTCATTAGCATAACTCATTAGCACAACTTATTTGCATATGCCACACACCCTGACATCACCGGAAGTGTGTCAGAAGGCAACACCCACCGCTAAGGCTCCACTGGACTCTTTTGGATTGCTAGCTATTGGGGGGGGGGGAACGTGCAGATCTGTCCTCACAGAGGAAGGAGAGCTTGTACCAGAAGGCGGGCGGCGGCGGCGGGGGGGGGGCGCTCTGCAACTTACCTGGCTGCTACTTGCTCCTCGTGGCCCGATTAAGGGCTGCTGGGAGCAAGGGGCGGGGCTTATTGCATGTGCCCGCCCCCTGAGCGCCTTACTGCTGGAGCTCCTGTGGGAAATGACCCCTGGGCAAAACCAACCACTGCCCGCACAGGTGCCTTTTCTCCATTGTAGCTCCCACCTTGTGGAATGACTTGCCAGAGGAGGACAGAAAAACTCCCACCCTCCTGGCCTTCCGCAATGCAAAAGTGAGCTATTCAAGAGGGCTTTTCTTCGCAGGTAATAGGGTTGGGCTGCACAAACTGGGTTTAGAAACTTGCTTGGATAAATGGTTAGGGACTGTGGTGCATACTGCTGCGTATAGCTTCTGCTGATAGGATCCTATTTTCGTAATTTTTGCACCACTTAATGTGTCGTGTGAATACTTAGGTTCGGGGGTCATTTAGTAGAAAAAGAGGTGCAGGAGCTCATTAGCATAACTCATTAGCATAACTTATTTGCATATGCCACACCCCCTGACATCACCGGAAGTGTGTCGGAAGGCAACACCCACCACTCAGGCTCCACTGGACTGTTTTGGATTGCTAGCTATTGGGGGGGGGGAACGTGCAGATCTGTCCTCGCAGAGGAGGGAGAGCTTGTACCTGAATCAAACTTGGTCTTAAAGGTGCCACTGGACTGTTTTGTACCGGGGGGCTGGGAGGGGCTCTGCAACTTACCTGGCTGCTTCTTGCTCTGACTGGGGGCTGCTGGGAGCATGGGGTGGGGCTTGTTGCATGTGCCCGCCCCCTGGGCTCTTTACTGCCGGAGCTCCGCTCCTGTGCACTCCTGCAGGAAATGACCCCTGCTTATGCTACACTTCTGTTCTTTCTGGGGGTTCCAGTCTTCTAATATCCAAATGCATAGGTTACTGAATATCCCATTGCGTTGATTGTACTGACTATGTGTATTCTGCCTTGAGTCCCTGTGAGAAAGGCGGACTGTAAACAAACAAAGAAACAATAAATGAACTTAAAATAATAGTGTTTAAGAGCGCTGCAGTTTCTGGAGTGATGAGACAGGCAGTACTCCAGGGATCAGTTGCCTTTGGATGAAAGAATATTAATGGGGTCTTCATAACATCTATTTAAAACAAAAACAAAATGACAAATCTATATGTAAAGCATCAGAGAATCCAGCAGTCTCCGAAACACAAGCAGCAACCCCCCCTCCTCCGAGGTTCCCAATGCAGCACAGACCCGTCAGATGGTTTCTTATCCAGCAAAGCTGAGGGCAGAATACTTCCGTAGCTGTTTTTCCTGACAGCTGGGCTTTTCTGCATTCTTATTTTCCTCGCTTGCAAGTCACTGTTTCTTTGGGGGATTCTTTCTGTTCTGCACGTGTTTCGCTCCCTCTAATTGTCAATTCAATATTACTATACGGGCTTGTAGGCTCCAAGTGTCAGGTGTCAGAAGTCAGGCAAATCAGAGTCACTCAGTCCAGGGCCGGGGGTCCAGAAGTCACAGACAACGGCTGGTGCAGAGCCTATTGCAGAGTCATTCAGTCCAAGGCCAGAGGTCCAGAAGTCAGGCAAGGCAGAACTGATGCCTTAGCATCTATCGTACATGTTGCGCCCGCACCTAAATGCCTCTCTTGGCTGGGTTTATAGCCCTACGCCTAAGGGTTGTGCTTGCAACTAGTTGCTCAGAAGCAATCCTGCAACTACTCATCTTCATTATCAGCAATCAGCTGGCATTGGGCCAGGAGGTGTACACTTTGCCGTCTTGTCTATAGCTGTGTTCAGTTCAGTTTCAGAAACCTTTAATGGCATAAACCAGGGGTGTCAAACATAAGGCCCGGGGGCCAGATCTGGCCTGTTCAAGGCTCTTATGTGGCCCGTGAGCAACTGATGCAAGGGAGGAAGTGCTGGGGAGAGAGGGCAGAGCCACTCCATTGTGGCTTCAGCACGGCAGAACAACCTCATCTGCAGCAGTCAAGCATCGTGGGAGCATCTGCCCAGTGCTACACTGCTGCCTCTCCAATCCACCCAGGTGGGTTTTCCTCTGCACCACCCTCCCAGCCCATGGGGTCTTGCAGTGAGGATACACCAACTCAGAACTTACCAGCTGCTGTCCTTTATACAGTTTCTATCTCTGGAACCTGGCATTACATTTTATGGCACACATGGCCCAGTTCGACAAAGTGACATTTATGTCAGATCCAGCCCTCATAACAAATGAGTTTGACACCTCTGGCATAAACTATAACTATGTTCTCAGCCACCGTCTGCAGTGCTCTAAGGGTGTAGGTGATACCGGTGGGCTGGGAATGGCCAACTGAGGTTCACCTGCTGAATCAGGGCTGTAGGTTGTTGGTGGCTCTGCACCAGCTGTTGTCTGTGAATCTTGACAAACCTGCAGCTCATTTTCCTGCTGGTCAGTGTCTGTTAACTCAATGCTGGCTACACGGGGCTCATCTTCTCCTGAGTAATCTTCTTCTCCTGAGGAGTCCTCTCAATCACTGAGCCCTGGCTGACTCATGACAATTACACAGATTTATGTCTGGCATAAAAACATGCAGTTTAAATTTGCAGGGAAATATGCTGAACACAGGAGCTGCGGTGGCTCAAGTGGTTAAGACGCTGAACTACAGGCTGTGGAAGGTCAGTAGTTCAGCAGTTCAAGACCCGAGTGTGCCGTATGACGGAGTGAGCTCCCGTCTCTAGTTCCAGCTCCTGCCAACCTAGCGGGTCGAAAGCAAGACATTGCAAGTAGATAAATAGGTACCACTTTGGTGGGAAGGTAACAGCGTTCCGTGCTCCTTGGTGTTTAGTCATGCCGGCCACATGACCACAGAAACGTCTTCGGACAGCGCTGGCTCTTCGGCTTTGAAACGGAGATGAGCACCGCAACCCTAGAGTTGGATTCTACTGGCTTTCGAGCAAGGGAACTTTTACCTTTACTATGCTGAACACAAACCAGTATAATATCAAGTTGACCACTAGAGGGAGCAAAACTTGTGCAGAACAGATCCCCCCCCACTCCCGCAAGAAACAGGAACTTACAAGTAAGGAAAATGAGAATGCAAAAACACCCAGCTGTCTTGTACAGAACAGCTTCAAGTCGTTTCAGTCGAGAGGAAGAGAGGTGGGAGGGGAAAGGATTCCTTAAACATATTTTTGTGAACCATTTGTCTGCTCACAATGGGACACCTCTGTAACTGCCTCCACCCCCCATGGAAGAAAAAAATATGGAAACACATTTCTTTTGGGAAGCAGTTGGGGGGGGGCAATTTCCAGAAAATAGCTGGCAAAGAAAAAGTTAAACAATCCCTCCCTTCCTGCCTTCAGGAAACCCCCCAAAGGTGTAGTTCTGCCCTTACAGCTGCAAAACGTTTCTGCTCTCTGCCGTGGTTCAATACTCCTTGTTCAAACTGCAAACTGCTATTTCCCCTCGCTCCTCTTAACCTGCAGACCCCTGGTTTTTAGAATCAACCTTTACAGGTAAATCGTCCATACAGGAAAATACCTGCTTAGCTCCCATTCTCTTGCCTCTGAGTCAATTGCTGGATGCCAACTTCTTGCTGAACCTCCAATGGCCAGAGGCTCAATGAGAAGAAAAAAAATGAATGCTGGGAGACCCAGATTGGTGGCCCTGAGTTCGAAAGGAAAGAGGGGTCTCTTGCCTAACCAGAATCTGTAATCAGAACAACACTCCCAGTCTTTAAATAGCTATCACAGTGTTTTCATTGCATCAGCTGTTTTGAAGATTGGCACAAACACAGGAAGTGAGAGAGTCTTGGTTCAGATATAATACAGAAGCCATGGTTTGTTTTAACCATGCTTAGTTTGTGAAACCAGGGGTTTGATTTGCAAACCATCACCCAGGTCCTGATTTTGCCAGCATAAATGCTGGTTTTGAACATAAGGATATAAGAGAAGCCAATGTTGGATCAGGCCAATGCTCCACCTAGTCCAACACTGTCACACAGTGGCCAAAAATACCAGGTGCCATCAGGAGGTCCATCAGTGGGGCCAGGACACTAGAAGCCCTCCCACTGTTGCCCCCCCCAAGCACCAAGAATACAGTGTATCACCTGCCCCAGCCTGTGAGTTCCTATCTATACCGTGTGGCTAATAGCCACTGATGGACCTCTGCTCCATATGTTTATCCAGTTCCCTCTTGAAGCTGTCCATGCTTGTAGCCGCCGCCACCTCCTGTGGCAATGAATTCTATGTGTTAATCACTCTTTGGGTGAAGAAGCACTTCCTTTTATCTGTTCTAACCCGACTGCTCAGCAATTCCATTGAGTGCCCATGAGTTCTTGTATTGCGAGAAAGGGAGAAAAGTATTTCTTTCTCTACCTGTTCTTTCCCATGCATAATCTTATAAGCCTCGATCATGTCACCCCTCAGTCGTCGTTTCTCCAAGCTAAAGAGCCCCAAGCGCTTTAACCTTTCTTCATAGGGAAAGTGTTCCAACCCTTTGATCATTCTAGGTCCCGTTCACACTAGGCGATTTGGGCCGGGAGCGGGACAGTTCGGGGGCGGAGCAAACAGGCACGATCACACCACAACATCTGGGAAGCGTCCTGCTTCCGTCCTGGTCCATATCATCGCTGGCCGTGGGATCGGCGGCGCGTCTTGCCGCCGGCGCATCCCCAGCCCCCAGCAGCCTCCCCCTCCCGAGCGTCCCTACCTCCCCGGCATCTGATCGTGCTGGGGAGCAACGGCGCACGGTGCACGGGATCCGAGGGATCCTGCCCGCGCGTCTCTTTTTTGGTGTGGCTCTATTTAGCCGTGCTTTGCCGGTTGTTTTCCCTGCCGTGTGGCAGGGGCCCTAGTTGCTCTTTTCTGCACTTTTCCCAATACTATAATATATTTTTTGAGGTGTGGTGATCAGAACTTCTTTCTGCCCAGGTGTTTCTGGAGCTCAAGTATGCAATGGCTGGGGAATAAGCTGGATTGTCTACACGGGTCTGCCATATGGAACCTTACTGAAGACTAACTGTGGTTAATAAGTCAGCTTCCAACCATGGTTGCAGATTCTGGTCTGACTGACCATACTGAGGAAATTGGCCCACTTTTGGACAGTCCCACTAACCATAGTTAGCTGAATGAAAACATGGTTTCATGTGCAGTTTGAGGGCTTTTCTCTGCTGGATTTTTTCCAGATTGGCTTCTCCCCCCCCCCCATACACACAGCATCATTTGTAGATCGTTGCTCTCTCATACCCCTACCTGAGTTTCCCCCTTATTTTCCAAACCACGATGGTCTTTTTTTAAAAAAGTGAAAAAACTAAAAACAGGAATGGGGGGAGGAAGAGACAGAGAGAGCAATGGCCAACAAACAGCACTGTATGTACGGGAGGGAGAAAGCCAATGCAGTTAAGGTGCCAAGCCAGAGCAAAAACCAGGTGCAGATAAGCTCATAGTCAGACTCTACAGAGCTGACTACAGAAAGAAGGGGAAGCTAGGAGGAACAAACATAACAGAGCAGAAGGATGCAGCTATGGGAAGGCTTCTGGAGTTCTGGCACCGCTGGGGGACCTCCTGATGGCTCCTGGGTTTTGGCCACTGGGGGACACAGAATATTGAACTGGAGGGGCCATTGGCCTGATCCAACATGGTTTTTCCTATGCTCTTAAGAACTGCAAGCATAAAGGTGGTAGGCTGATCCTTTTATATGGTGATCTATGATACAGCTGTTGAGGCTTGCACAGTAGCGGAGGGGCTATTTAACCCTTTCCCTTCAACCCTCCCCCCACACACAAACTGAAGATTGTACACTTTAGCTAGGACAGATTTTTTTAAAAAGCTAAGGGTGGTGCAGGGAAATGGGGCAAAAAGAAAAGTGCCCACTCCCCTCTATGCTGCTCTTCTTGTTTAAAACCACAGCCCCAGCGGCAATATAGTATAAAATAGAAGAAGAGGAAGAGGGAAAAGAGCCAGTTTGGTGTAGTGGTTAAGTGAATGGACTCTAATCTGTGAGAACCAGGTTTGATTCCCCACTCCTCCACTTGCAGCTGCTGGATGACCTTGGGCAAGCCATAGTTCTGCCAGAGCTGTTCTCTCAAGGACAGTTCTCTCAGAGCTCTCTCAGGCCCACCGACCTCACAGGCTGCCTGTTGTGGGGAGGGGAAGGGAGAGGAGTTTCTAAGCCACTCTGAGACTCTGAGTGAAGGGCGGGGTATAAATCCCATCTCTTCTTCTTCTAAAATATAAGATGGCATTAAAAAGGATCAAGGACTTGGTAACCTTGGTTTATGTGGGGATGGGGTTAGATCAAAGGCTTCACTGAAGAAGTGATTTTTGGGGAGATACTTGTGGGAAGAGAGAGTTTGAACAGAGCTGCTGGGGGGGGAAAAGCCCTGGCCCTTTAAGACAGGGTTGGCTGCATGGAAACAGGTTGGTGAAACCTTT
>NW_015162516.1:77840-89858 GCF_001447785.1 Gekko japonicus | reverse complement strand
TAGCATAATAGGCCACACCCAACAGCAGACACTCATTAGGATTGGCTACATTAGGGGTGTGTGGCCTAACATGCAAAGGAGTTCCTGCTACAAAAAAAGGCCCTGGGTTTTGACAACAAACAAGGTAAACAGAATAACAAGCAAAAGGTGGGCGTGGCTGGATGACCACACTTCTGGTAACATGGGGGTGTGGCCTAATGTGCTAATGAGTTGTGCTGTCAGGGGTGTGGCCCAATAGGCTAATGAGTTCCTGCTGTTGGGTGTGGCCTATTATGCTAATGAGTTCCCGCTGGGCTTTTTCTACATAAAGAGCCCTGTGTAAATAACATCGTGTTAAGCACCTACTTAAGGGTCATGCCATTGCCCCCCCCTCCAGATTGTTGGCAACCTGAATTTGGACCACATTGAAGGAGTTACACATGGAGGAGGCAGAAGGGAGAATAGACAGAGACATTGTCAGAAGAAGAAGGAATTTTGGCCAGGGCAGGATTTCATACTGGGCTGATTGAGAAGCTCATAAAATGACACAGAGTTGGAAGGGTCCACACAGGCCATCTCGCCCAACCCCCTGCTCAGTGCAGGATCATCCGAGAGCACCCCTGACAAGTGTCTGCCCAGCCGCTGCTTAAAGGCTGCCAGTGAGGGGGAGCTCACCACCTCCCTAGGCAGCTGATTCCACTGCTGCTCTTACTGTAAAACATTTTTGGGGTAATATATTGTTGGTACCTTTCTGCCTGTAATTTAAATCCATTATTTCTAGTCCTTTCCTCTGCAGCCAACAGGAACAACTCCCTGCCCTCCTCTAAGTGACAGTGTTGGAATTGCAAGTGTTGGAATTGCAAGATTTTATTGTGAACCTGGGTGGTGCGGCTCCCCCAGGTTTGCAGGAAAATGTGTTTCATGTTGATGTGGCCCTGATCAGCCGATTTAGATATCTGCAGATGGGGGCCACACCTCACTATTTAGATATATAGATGTGCATGATGAGGAGTATCACTTTGTCTGAGAGGTAATCTCTGTACACACACAGGTTTCCCCATTGGTTTCTTTTTTTAACTTTTAATTGTTATTTAATACAAGCAAGTACATATAACATCAGAAATATAGTTTAACTGGTACATGTGCTAAAACTGTTGGAATTGCAAGTTGCCTACACTTCAGTCATTACAGAGTTAAATGTTGTTTGTTAGCAAACAGGATGTTACCATTACATAATGTATTCAACGGCGGGAAAGGTTTGTGGGAGTTGTTTATCCTAATGAAGTGACCTGTAACCTTTGTATTGGTCAACTAACATCTTGTTTGTAGGAATGCTTTGATCTAGCATTAATGTATTCACAAGGTTTATGGCCCTTTGTGTGAACCAAAGAGGTAGTTCTCTTCTAGAAGCCAGGACAGATAGAAAGATGTAGCTGTTAGCATATATTACTGAGAGTAACTGCAAGCATGTAACCTTTTATTTTATTTCTTTCATCCAAAGTACCATACCCATGTTTTATTTTGTTTTCATAGTCAAGATACTTTTCTTTTACTAAGTGTGGCTCTTGTGTTTGCAATACAACCATCGACCTTGAATTAAGAATTGCAACAGACAGCCCTCCCAATACTTCAAGAGAGCCATCATGTCCCTCCTCTACCTCCTCTCTTCCATACTGAACATTCCCAAGTCCCTCAGCCTTTCCTCACAGGGCTTGGGACGCACAGGATGAATTTCTGTCTTCTGTGCTATTACAAAGAGTTCGAACCATGTCCTCTTTTACCTTGAGTCACCCTCAAAGGGACTCCTCAGAGATGCCCGCCTCAGAAACCGTACGCCTGAAGACTTTAATTCACCCAGAAACCATTTCCTTGTGCTATTTTTCTTACTGTGGTGTGCCCTTTCCGTTCATTGTCTGGCTAGCATGCTAAAAAGATAACTTTTTTGTATTAGTACTGAGGAGTAAGAGACGGGGACGACTGACAGTCTGCTGTCCATGGAAAAGTAGAACAACCTCTAGTGACATCTTGTGGCAGACGTTGGGTGAATTCCTCAAATACAGACCATGGGTATACATCACATGGAGCTGCGGTGGCTCAAGTGGTTCAGACGCTGAACTGCAGGCTGTGGAAGGTCAATAGTTCAGCAGTTTGAGACCCGAGAGTGCCACATGATGGAGTGAGCTCCCGTCTCTAGTTCCAGCTCCTGCCAACCTAGCAGTTCGAAATCAAGAAATTGCAAGTCGATAAATAGGGACCACTTCGGTGGGAAGGGAACAGCGTTCAGTGCGCCTTGGTGTTTAGTCATGCCGGCCACATGACCACGGAAACGTCTTCAGACAGCGCTGGCTCTTCGGCTTGGATACGGAGATGAGCACCGCAACCCTAGGGTCAGATTCGACAGGCTTTCGAGCAAGGGAAACCTTTACCTTTACTAACAGTTTTTTAGCCTCCGGCTCACACATTTTTGTCTCGGCTCAGGAAGGATGGCCCCAGGGCAAACTAACTGATGCAGCAGCCAAATCGCTCACTCACAACTAACGCCAGTCACTCACAAAGTGGAATTTTTGCTCAGTAGACTCCACAGCTTAGAGGGAGCAAAGTCTGAGACCGAGGTCTTCTCCTCCTGACGTTGCCTCCTGGCACTGGCATTTAGAGGTTTACTGCTTCTTAATGTGGAAGTTCCCTTTAGTTGCCGTGGCTAGTAGCCACTGATGGCTACTGCATGATGAGATGGTCCTACTGTCAGGCCATGTGAAATAGCTGTCACAGAGAGAAGGTTTTGGACACCATGACATCTGGGCAGAACAGGAAATGACGACCTGGCCCATGCCGACTCAGGCTGTCATTCTTTGCAAGCCCCGTCCAAACAAACAAGAATTGCATGAGAGCTCTACTGCATGTAGGGCCTGTGTACATAAAGATAAGACCTAGCAGAGTGGGATATCTGTAGGGATGCTATCCAGCACAGGAGTACCAAGGGCAGAGCTGTGGGTGTCCTGCTTGGGCCTTTGGAAAGACTTAAGCTAGTCAATAGCTGGGCCTAGCTGGGTGTACATTTGGAATTGTTGCCAGCATCTCTAAATATGACAGATGGCAACTAGCCAGTTGGGTGTAGTGGTTAAGTGCGCGGACTCTAATCTGGGAGAACAGGGTTGATTCCCCACTCCTCCACTTGCACCTGCTGGATGACCTTGGGCAAGCCATAAGTTCTGGCACAGCTGTTCTTGAAAAAGAGCAGTTCTGTCAGAGCTCTCCCAGCCCCACCTACTTCACAGGGTGTCTGTTGTGGGGAGGGGAAGGGAAAGGAGTTTGTAAGCCGCTCGGAGACTCCCTTGGGTACTGATGGGCAGGGTATAAATCCAATTTCTTCTTCTTCTTCTTCTTCTTCTTCTTCTTCTTCTTCTTCTTCTTCTTCTTCTTCTTCTTCTTCTTCTTCTTCTTCTTCTTCTTCTTCTTCAAAAAACAGGGTGAACCTATAGTGTTGCCAGCACTGCCTCAGCAAATGTTAGGAGATTTTGAAAGCAGTGCTTGGAGGGGACGGAGTCTAGGGAGGATGTGACATCATTTCTGGGTGATGCTCTAGGAATTTCTCCTAATATCTATGGTAAATACCATAGAGAAATGGGGAAAATCTTAGAACCACTAAAGAGGTTGTTTTCTGGCCATTTCTCTCTCCCACTCCTCATTTTCTTGAGAGTGGGGGACTGGGGCTGAGGGTGGGGGTTTATCTGCTGAGGACAGGCAAATGGCAAACCTATGAATCTATGTATTTATTTGTTTGGGCCCTTTTAAGCTGCTTTTCTATGCTAAATATGGACTCAAAGCGGCTTTCTATGTCAAAAAGAAAAAGAAAGAAAGAAAATGATTAATTCCACACACACACACACACACAAATTAAACACAAGTTACCAGGCAACAAATCCACCTGCCATCAACAGACTAATTCGCAGGGTGGAAACAGGTTCTTCCCAGGTAGAGAGGCATGCACTGTATACAGCCTGCTGTGATAAAACATCAGTTATCACCCCTGCATTCTGGGCCTTCTTGGATACAGACAGATGTCAGCCTTCCCTTTACAACCTGGGCTTGGTGGAGCAAATTGTCTGAAAGCCACAGGTCCTAAGGAACTGACCTGGTGAAGTTTCAGGAAGGCACCCTAGGAATGGAAGCTGGGCTTTTCCCCATGGTGGCACTGGTCTTGTATGATGCTTTTCCCATGCAGGTTTGCCAGAACTGGTCTGCGGGGGCCTCACAAACCTCCTGGCTCCATCAGGGCTTGGTGGGATGGTGTGATGCTTTTGTTTTGGATCTGCAGCTGTCTGTGTGTCTGTGATTTTTTTTTATATCGGCTTTGGTCCCGTTCACACTGGCCGATTTGAGCCGGGAGCGGGACAGTTCGGGGCCGGATCAAACCGGCGCGATCACACCACAACATCTGGGAAGCGTCTTGCTTCCGTGGCCGAACTGTCCCTTCCCCGCAGAAATCCGCCGCAAACTGAACCACCTACTTAGGTGGTTCAAATGGACGCGGCGCAGCAACGGGGCGTTTGATCGCCGGCGCGTCTTTGCGCCGGCACAACCCCGGCCCCGATCCGAACTGCGCATGCTCCGACATGCGCAGTTCGGCCGGCTAGGCGTCTGACGTGTGTTTTCTCCCCGGCGTTTGATCGCGCCGGGAAGAAAAGGCGCCGCAGCCAGGGGATCCGTGGGATCCCGCCACGGCGCCTCAACGTTGGTGCGGCTTTTAAAAGCCGCGCCTTAAAGAGTGTGGGTTCCTTGACAAGCTGGTGTGTGTGGGAGGTTAATTAGTATAATTAATAATGAATACTTTAATTATAGGCGTTTGAGAAGGAGAGTTTGTAGTTGTTTTTATCTTGTGTGCAGTCATTACCAAACACTTGGATTTCTTTTCACTAAAACAAATAATGCGACAATTAGGCACAGACTAATCCAAAAGCTCGCAGGAGGATGGCAGAGGCAGTAATAACGCAAGTGAAGAAGAGCAGACTCTAGGGTTGTTCCTGCTGCAGTGAATTAGACAGTGCCATGCTTATTTACACAATGTTGTTGTTGTTCAGTCGCACAGTCAAGTTCGAGTCTTCATGACCCCCCTCCTGTCTTCCGTCGTCCTATGGAGTGTGCTCAATTTCATGTTCGTTGCATCAATAACACTGTCTGACAATCTCATCCTTTGCCGCCCCCTTCTTCTTTTGCCTGCAATCTTTCCCAGCATCAGGGTCTTCTCCAGTGAGTGCTCCCTTCTCATTTGGTGGCCAAAGTATCTGAGCTTCGGCTTCAGGATCTGGCCTTCCAGGGAACAGTCAGGGTTGATTTCCTCAAGGATTGACTGATTTGATCTCCTTGCAGTCCAAGGGACAGACACCTGACTCAGAGGCTTGCAGCTTCAGTGTATGGATCAGCTGTACTGGGAAGCAGATGAAGTCCTGTCTCATCGTTTAAGTTGTCACTAGGGCTGGCTGGGCTCACCATCTGTTCATCAGTCACGATGAAGGACTTGGTTTTTCATTGAACAGTTTGCTGTTCAGGGGCAACTGAAGCCCGTTCATTGGCTTATTTTTTCACCGGTTTAAGCAAACTGTTATGGACTGTCTCCTCAGGTACACTGTTATGGACTGTCTCCTTTTAAAATTATAAATGGAGCATTCTTCTGTACTCACATGTAGAATAAATTGGCAGCTCCTGTACCTGAGGAGACAGTCCATAACAGTGGGAACCTGTCTAGAAGCCAGTTGGAATGTACCGGAATCAGTGGAATAAATAGTTGGATGAGCTTCAGGGGCAAGTTTATAACATACCTGGGTCTCTTTTTTCAAACCTAGGAACTCATTTTAAAACATACGTTTATAAAAAGATGTGGCTTCATGTGCAGCACCTGACAGATTGTGACCTGATGAAGCTGAGGGAAACGGGCACCAACCGGGGTCCATCGTCGCAGGACTGTATATGAATGTGTTGCTTTAATGTGTTGCCTTAATAGGAGTGTATCATTGTCCACAAATGAAATAATTTTTGAAAGCCTTGTATAAACTATTTTATTGGGAGAGTGATTTTTACTCCAGAGTATGTATGTATACACACACACACACACACACACACACACACACACACACACACACACACACACACACACACACACACACAGAGAGAAACAGGTCTTTGAGCTGGTTTTTGTTTTTGGCTACAATTTACATTGTAAATTACATAGGAGCTGCGGTGGCTCAAGTGGTTAAGACGCTGAACTGCAGGCTGTGGAAGGTCTGTAGTTCAGCAGTTCGAGACCCGGGTGCCGCATGATGGAATGAGCTCCCATCTCTAGTTCCAGCTCCTGCCCACCTAGCAGTTCAAAAGCAAGAAATGTCAAGTAGATAAATAGGGACCACTTCAGTGGGAAGGTAACAGCGTCCCGTGCGCCTTGGTGTTTAGTCATGCTGGCCACATGACCACGGAAACGTCTTCGGACAGCACTGGCTCTTCGGCTTTGAAATGGTGATGAGCACCGCAACCCTAGAGTTGGATTCGACGGTCTCAGGTATTATAGCACATTAAAGTCCCTCCCCTCCCCTTTTGAGTCTTCACCCCCAAAATCTCCAGGTATTTCCCAACCTGGAACTGGCAACCCCAGCAATACAGGGCAAGGAGGCGTGTTTCAGGTAGGTGCATTCTCACAAACGGAAGTCTTATCCTCCCTCCCTCTCGTTGCTGCACACCACATGGCAGCCACTTGTAGAAATAAACAGTGACTAACTCGATCAGTCCTCTAGCAATTATAAACATGCACTGTTTACTTTTTAAAAGTGCTACAATTTGGTGGTCCTTTCGTTTAGTCTGTGTTATCAGTGTTATTTTACGCATGGCCATTTTCACACACCCTTCGAGGAGGCATTCTTTTCTCCACCCATTATTTATCAGGTGTAGGAACAGGACCAGGGTACTTTAATCCATCAGGGATGCCGCCCCAGCAGGATCACCTTAGCGATGATGCTGGCCCAGCTTCTCTGATGGCTTCCAACACACTCCCCCCATCTCCTACACCTAACAGGTGGTTGTCTGTCAGCTGCAGCAGCAGTTGCAGGGTGCTTAAAGCCATGAGGGAGCCTGCCCCAGCAGTCTACAGAGAGGTCCTTCAGTAGAGAAAAAAAAGTATATATGTCTTAATATTTTTCACTACAATCTTCTCCATTAGAATTTCTACAACAAACGTTACATTTCAGACTTCACATCATCAGTATTATAACTGGATGTATGGAACTTAAATACTGTAGTGAAGCATGGGTATCAGGCTAGTAGTACAATAAATACAATTAAAATTTAAACACAGTAAAAACAGTAAAAACAAAGGTCACAATTCAAACGGTCAACTGGCTGCGAGAGGTTCCCTAGCCTATTATTTAGGTTGGCAAATGGGTTCAGGGGTCATTTCGTAGAATAAGAGGTGCAGGAGTTCATTAGCATAACTCATTAGCAAAGCTTATTTGCATATGCCACACCCCCTGACATCACCGGAAGTGTGTCAGAAGGCAACACCTACCGCTCAGGCTCCACTGGACTGTTTTGGATTGCTACCTATTTGGGGGGGGGAATGTGCAGATCTGTCCTCGCAGAGGAGGGAGAGTGTGTACCTGAATAAAACTTGGTCTTAAAGGTGCCTCTGGACTGTTTTGGATGGGTGAGCCTGGGGGGGGGCTCTGCAACTTATCTGGCTGCTTCATGCTCTGACTGAGGGCTGCTGGGAGCAGGGGGTGGGGCTTGTTGCATGTGCCCCGCCCCCTGGGCTCTTTACTGCCAGAGCTCCGCTCCTGTGTGCTCCTGCAGGAAATGACCCCTGAATGGGTTGCAACGACCTCAGGGAGGGCCATACATGGACGCCCGCTGCCTCAGCCAAAGGCCTGGTGGAAGAGCTCCATCTTGCAGGCCCTGTGGAACTGGAGAAGATCCCCGTAAAAATCTTGCCTTTGGAAGAAAGGAATCAAAAGCATGTTGCGCCCAGTTTGGAAGGATGGAGGTCAGGTCTCTCAGTGGCTACTAGCCACAGTCACTACAGAGACCCTGCAGTGCTAGCAACCTGGCAGGTTTGGTTGTGACCAGCAGTAGTGGTGCCAGTGATGTAATACCTCTGCTGCTAGCTGGGTCCGAGGTGAGCAGAAAGCTGCACATCTTGGCTCGCCCCCAGACTGGTAGCTCAAGCTGCCCCTGTGCAGGAGAGGGGGAGTCCTTCACACAAGGCCAAGGTCAGGAAGGGTTACTGGTAGAGATGTAAAATTTCTGGAAATTTTGAAGCTCGGAAAAAAACCCTGTTTTTTCCCAGTTTTTTTTTAGGAACATAAAATATGACTATGGACATTTTTACTTGGCATAAAATTATCAAAACTAGCATATTAAAAATATAGTGTATCCAAACAATTATTACAAACAGAATACCCACCCACAAAACTGAAACCTTTTTCTTTTCTTGTGACAATAGCACCTCCTAAAGGAAGAAATGCATCTTGTTCTTGCATTGGAGAGTTCAGTTTGTAACCTAGGATTTGCTTGTCCTCCGTGCACAGAAATTAGATCAATCTGATACCATACATATTTTAAAGAAATGATTTGGAAAATATTTGAACACCTTGTCTTAAAATATTTTATTCATCATGTTAAAATAAAATGTTCCATAATCATTTTTTTTCCCTTTTCTTTTTTCAATTTTTCCAATTTTTCGGAAAAAAACAAAAAAGGCTTCAGAAAAAAACTGGAAAAACCCCATTTTTTCCCAGGCCTTCACATCTCTAGTTACTGGCGCTGTTGCAAAGGTGCACAAGCGAGGCAAAGGAGGGCTGGATTTCACCGTGTATCCAGGGCGACACTCATTGTGGCCTTCGTCTCTCTAGTCCAGGGGTTCCCAACCTTTTTCAGCCTGTGGGCCCCTTTGGAATTCTGACACAACTGGGTTGCCAGCTCTGGGTTGGGAAATACCTGGAGACTTTTTGGGATGGAGCCTGGGGAGGGTGGACTTTAGGGAAGGGAGGGACCCCAGCAGCCCCGTAGCTAAGTAGTTTTGGGGAGGGGGCCTGGGGGGCCCACCAGCCAATCAAATCAAAGTTAATTACTTTGATTTAATTGGTGGGACTCCTAAGGCAGCCCCAGCTGCGACGGAGGGGGGAGGAGAGCACCCCCGCCAACAGCAGGGACAGCCCTCGCACCACGGATGAGTCCTCGGGTCTTGCGGGCACACCAGGGTGCTCTCTCTCACTCTCTCTCTGCCTCCCTCAGTGACTGGCCACCAGCGAGTGCCCTGCCGAGCTTTCCTGCCTCCCTGCCTCTCAGGGTGGACATAGACAGACAAGGAGGCAGCTCCAAAGATGGCCACTTCACCCGGGCCGCCTCGCCCCTGCCGGGCCCGCTGCTGCTGACTCCGCTGGGTGGCTGCCGGTGCCTCCCACTTTGCGCAGCACTCCCGGATCGCCGAGGGGTTGTTCTTTTTTCCTTCTTCTTTGAGGGTCGGGGCGTGTGGGGTGGAGGGAGGGCAGGTCCAGCCCAGAGAAAGTGGAGGAGTTTCTTCCGTCTGCTTTTCGTTGCACGACAGGTTGTTTGCTTTGCAGCCCGGTTGGGGAAACCTCGGCTCGATGCTTGATTATTATTTTTTTTGGAGTGAGGCAGGCACTCAGGAGCAGCAGCAGGCGGCGCGGAGTCACCAGCTGTTGGGCTGAGGGCAGCAACATGGTGGGGGGAGCTGAGGATTAGAGAGGGGCCTGTAGAAACCGTGAGGGGGCTGGGCCCCATGGGCCCCATGGTAACTACGGGCCTGGACCCCAGCAGGGTACAATGCCATAGAGTCCACCCCCCAAAGCAGCCGTTTTCTCCAAGGGAACTGATCTTGGCTGTCTGGTGATCAATCGGAATAGTGGGAGATCTCCAGGTGCCACCTGGAGGTTGGTAACCCTATGACATGGTGCGGCTGCCACAGAAAGTAGAGCCAGCCACAGCTTACTTTCAGCCACACAGTGAAGATCATTGTGCTGTAGTGGTAGCTGCTCCCATAGCAACGTCTTTAAAAATCTGCACAGCCAATCGAGTTTCCAATGGCCAATCAGAAGCCTTTCTGAACAAAAGACCCATGTGGCCCTGCTCTCTTTCAAGTAACACATGGCACTGGGCAGGTGTCAGCTAGCTGCCATTTTTCATGTGTATGTGTCCTTTCCTGACTGTGGCACTACGGCGCATGCTTGCTCACTGGCTTTGCTTGCTTGCTGTAAACAGCGATAGGGAGGCGCTCCTGAGACCGTGCACACTGGCACTGCCAGACTGGGTTATCTGACTACCCCTGAGGGCGGGCTTGTGTTCCACCGTTGGTGTGAATCTTTCTGCTCTCATGAGGCACGGAGACTCTTCCATTCATTATGTAACCTCCCGTCGGGAGAATTCCCGCACATGCGCTTGGATTTCATTTGCTTAGCCATTTGCAGCATCACTCTTTATGAAGGGATGCATCCTTCCCATTGTCATTCCTAACAATATCCCTGTAGATCATGGTAATGGGCTTGTAATCTAATAAAGCATAATGTTTCCCTGGAATCGTGTATGGAGATTTACTTGCTGTTGAACCTGACAGCAGGCTCCAGGAAAGGAGTCGGCGGGCCCCATGGGACGCACGTGAACCGATCCACACTGGGGATCGAGAGCCAGTTTGGTGCAGTGGTTAAGTGTGTGGACTCTAGAACCAGGTTTGATTCCCCACTCCTCCACTTGCAGCTGCTGGATGACCTTGGGCAAGCCATAGTTCTGTCAGAGCTGTTCTCTCAAGGACAGTCCTCAAAAGAGCTCTCTCAGCCCCACCTACCTCACAGGGTGTCTGTTGTGGGGAGGGAAAGGTGTTTGTAAGCCGCTCTGAGACTCCGAGTGAAGGGCGGGGTATAAATCCAGTCTCCTCTTCCCCATCCTTGCTCTAGTCCAGCAGATACAGAAGGTAACAGAACGAAAACAGAACCCAATGAACAATCACACTTCATATGCTCTCGACTGAAGGGGAGAATCTATTTAACTTCTGAGATCAATGACTGAACCCCTTTTGGGGGGGATGAAATAAGTACGCATTTTGTATATGTCCAGAACTTTGTTGGTCTGGTGTCTATATAGTGATAGTGATGACGCGGAAATGGAGGCAGGAGGCTGTGAATGAGAGTTCTCTTTTCTCCGTTCAGTGACACAATTCATACACCATTTATCTCTTTTATGGGCTTGAGGATTTTTTCAGATACATATCAAAGACCTTCCCAGGCCTCTAACATGAATAATAGATTCTGGTGCAGCGTATAATAAATCATCTTCGTTCCTCATTTGGCTGTTTTTAAGCGCAGCCGTCAGAAATGCTTTGTGGTTCCATCGTTTCAAAATGGCTCCTGCTGCCTCACGACACTTCGACGCAACCTTTCAGACGGGCCAGGTTGAAGTGAAGGAAGGTTATCAGGATGCTAAGTTCAGAACTTTTTTTTTTTAAATGTACTTGGGTGAGAACAGAGGATAGAGCAAGAAGCACCCCCAGTTTGGGGTTGAGTCTGAGGTGGAGCAAAAGGTTTCGGTACTGTTCAGAGTCCCAGCACAAAAGCTGCTGATAAGGTGAATGGCTTTCAAAACCAATCAGCTAAGCAGGAAAAGCCTCACTCTTGGGGTTTTGTTTTTGTTTTGTTTTTGGACCCAAAGCAAGAAACGGATAGTAGATGGAATGCTATGTCTGGGGCAGTGATGCTCTGTACTCTTAGTGCTTGGGGGGGGTAACAGTAGGAGGGCTTCTGGAGTTCTGGCCCCACTTGTGGACCTCCTGATGGCACCAGGGTTTTGGCCACTGTGTGACACAGAACACTGGACTGGATGGGCCATTGGCCACCTGATCTAACATAGCTTCTCTTATTTTCTTATGCTCTAATTTCCCCCTATTTGTTTGGGAACCTTAGACAGGGCACATGCACTCACCTCCTCATCTTGCCTGAGGTCATATAAGTGTTATCCTAAGCAACTGGTCCCCCTCAGGGCTATTTTTGG
>NW_015162516.1:49996-77816 GCF_001447785.1 Gekko japonicus | reverse complement strand
TTTTGGGCAGGAACGCACAGGAACGGAGTTCCAGCTGGCTCCTGAGTTGGCCACACCCAGCAGGAACTCATTAGCATAATAGGCCACACCCAACCGCAGAAACTCATTAGGATTGGCTACATTAGGGGTGTGTGGCCTAACATGCAAAGGAGTTCCTGCTACAAAAAGAGCCCTGGTTCAACTTTTGACAACAAACAAGGTAAGCAGAATAAGAAGCAAAAGGTGGGTGTGGCTGGATGACCACCCTTCTGGTAACATGGGGGGGTGGCCTCATATGCCAATGAGCTGTGCTGTCATGGGTGTGGCCTAATATGCTAATGAGTTCCTGCTGGGCTTTATCTACAGAAAGAGCCCTGGACTCCCCCTCATTTAAAAAAGGGAAAGCACTATAAGAAACAAACGTGCACGTACCTGGGCGTGCAATGTGTGAATCATATAAAGCTTAACATACAAAGGGGTGTGCCCACCCATTGCTTTTACCACAGAGCAATGGTTCATGAATGGAGGAATGTACTAACCCGTCCATGGACTTCAGTGCCAGGTGTTGTCTTGCATATCGGGCTATAAACCTCAAGGTGAAGCCAAGAGTTCCCCTGGAATGACAACTGACTTCCAGACTACAGAGATCAGTTCCTCGGGAGCAAACTTCGGAGGGCGGACTCTGTGACGTCACATCCCTGCTGGGCCCCTTCCTCGGGCACTGCCCCCCAAATCTCCAGGTGTTTCCCAAGCTGGAGCTGCCAACCCTCTTTTCGTATGTGGATGAGCCAAGGCAGATCAAGTCCCACGGAAGGAACTTTCATACCATACCATTCAGGGCTACTTTTGGGCAGGAACGCACAGGAACGGAGTTCCGGCTGGCTCCCAAGTTAGCCACGCCCAGCAGGAACTCATTAGCATAACAGGCCACGCCCAACAGCAGAAACTCCTTGGGATTGGCTACAATTAGGGGTGTGTGGCCTAACATACAAAGGAGTTCCTGCTCCAAAAAAAAAGGCCCTGGGTTTTGTCAACAAACAAGGTAAAGAGAATAAGAAGCAAAAGGTGGGTGTGGCTGGATGACCACACTTCTGGTAACATGGGGGTGTGGCCTAATATGTGAATGAGCGGTGCTGTCAGGGGTGTGGCCTATTATGCTAATGAGTTCCTGCTGGGCTTTTTCTACAAAAAAAGCCGTGCATACCATACTACCCCAAACACTGTTTGGGTTGCTGCCAGGTCTCCCCTGGCCACTGGGGATGGGGTGGGGGTTGCCAGATCCAGGTTGAGAAACTCTGATTTGGGGATTTGGGGGCTGGGGGATTTGGGGATTTGGGGGCTGGAGCCTGGTGAGGACAGCAAGCTCAGTGGGGCACATAATGCCCTAGACTCCATCCTCCAAAGCATCCATTTTCTCCATGGGAACCGATCTGGAGATGAGTTGTAATTCCAGGGGATCCCCAGGACCCAACTGGAGGCTGGCATCTCTCTTGGTACATTGCTTTTTGGGGCAGACATTCGGCACGTTTGGCTGGTAGTCATGAATGGACAAGTTACTAGGGAAGGCTTGATGGCTCTTCATTTGTGAACTGTCTCCATTGTGTTCGAGTTGACTTTGGATAATACAGGCAGTGGAATGAAGTGCTGGAGCCCTGAGGTGGTTGGACGGACGCAAGACCACTTCAGGTGACAGGTGGGTAGTTGTCAAATGTTCCAGTGCTCCCTTATATTAGAAGAAGAAGAAGAGAGATTGGATGTATACCCTTCACTACCCAAAGGAGTCTCAGAGCAGCTTACAAACTCCTTTCCCTTCCCCTCTCCAAAACAGACACCCTGGGAGGTAGGCGGGGCTGAGAGAGCTCTTTCGAGAACTGCCCTTGAGAGAACAGCTCTGAAAGAAGACAAAGAAGAGAAGAGGTTGGATTTCTACCCTGCCCTTCACTACCCAAAGGAGTCTCAGAGCGGCTTACAAACTCCTTTCCCTTCCCCTCCCCACAACAGACACCCTGTGAGCAGTGTTCCCTCTAAGCTGAGTGAGTGTGAGCTAGCTCACAGTTTTTTAGCCTCTGGCTCACACATTTTTGTCTCAGCTCAGGAAGGAGGGCTCCAGAGCAAACTAATTTCTGCAGGAGCCAAATTGCTTGCTCACAACTTGAATGCCAGTAGCTCACAATGTAGAGTTTTTGCTCACAAGATTCCACAGCTTAGAGGGAACGTTGCCTGTGAGGGAGGTGAGGCTGAGAGAGCTCTGACAGAAACTGCTCTTTTTCAAGGACAGCTTTAAAAAAAATGTCCCTGCAGACAGAAAAACAACATATTTAAAACTAGGAGTGGGCTGGTCTGGATAGATATACTAGATTTCTATGCCCATATTTAGGGTGTGATTGAGGTGCCGGCATTAGGGCCCAGGAATGGTGGGGTTACATACCATTTATTGGAGCCCTCATCTTGGGCCACAACTCCATTGCAGTGATACAATCTCTTGAGTTGGGGGTTGGGGGGGGTTAGTATTCTTTGCGTGTGTTTGAGTTTCTGTGTGTATGTAGGACATAAAAAAGAGTGTCCTGGGCTCAGAGAAATTATATTTGCACCCAGGGCAGAATCCAGAGTGATTAACACTTGGAATTCACTGCCACAGGAGGTGGTGGCAGCTACAAGCATGGATGGCTTCAAGAGGGAATGAGATAAGCATATGGAGCAGAGGTCCATCGGTGGCTATTAGCCACAAGGTATAGATAGGGGCTCTGGGGCAAGTGATGCTCTGCCTTCTTGGTGCTTGGGGGGGCAACAGTGGGAGGGCTTCTAGTGTCCTCCTGGCCCCACTGCTGGACCTCCTGATGGCACCTGGTACTTTTGTCCATTGTGTGACAGAATGTTGGTCTGAATGGGCCATTGGCCTGATCCATCATTGGCTTCTCTTATGTTCTTATGTTCAGAGGAGGCAGAATCCAGTCTTCCCCTTCAGGGTGTGGGTTGAATGGAGCCATATTTTTCAGTTTCCCCCTATGGTAAAAAACAAAACAAAACAAAAACAGGCAGTGAGTGAGGCTCAGTCTTTCTCTCCAAAATAATTATTTTTGGCTTGTGGGAAATACATGGTGGATACATAAAGAAACACATCCTTCACCTGCATTTGAAGTGGTACAGTCCTCTCTATGAGTCCTGGATTCACCCCCCCGCTGCAAGTGTGTTGCTACGGTGTCATTGTGGTTGGATTTTTCCTCTTTTCTTCCAGAGTCCTTTATGTTCTGCGAGAGAATTATGAGTGCTAAAGGGCTCTTCAGTTTCACAAGGATTTGGTTTATGCATTAAGATACTGTAATTTGGATCGCTCAGAAGATTGGCCAGATATATATTTTCAGCATATGTGACATGACAGTTTTTTTTTTAAAAAAAGCAATTACAGTGGGTTCAGAAATTAGAGTTTATAGAGTATATTTTAAAAAAATATATAATCAAGTATGCTCTAGCCAGTGTATCTATTGATTTAAAAGTTGCTTTTTTAATTTCACCTTGGCATGTCTTTTATCAGAAATCATTCTGAAACTTTTTAATTTATGGGCTTTTATTGCAATCCTCAATTCATCCTGAGTAGTCTATTATTAAGTGTTCTAGAGGCTCTTATTGTTCTTTATCGAAGGATTGTATCTCCCTGCAATTCATCTGTAGTCATTTTTCATAGAGAAAAATCTTTCATATTAGGTTCCTTTCATCATTCGATGACAACTCTTGAATGCATCATTATTCAGCGATGGGTTTGGAAATTATAATCATTAGGCAATTTTTCATATAATCTGATTTTATAAACTGTTTCTTTTTATTATCTTTTGATGGAAAACAGTAAATGCATCTGTCTGTTTTGATCCTTCCTGATAACTGTAATAGAAAAACGAAGTCGGAACATCTTATTGAGGAAGCAGCCACGCTGGATTTCTCATATGCATGGACCGAGAGGTTATTTAATGTGAAGGAAACCTCCCTCTCCTATTTAATGAGACGTTCTCCAGTGCAAATATCTAAACATTAGTACTCTACGCCTTATGTGAGGCTGTCAAGGTTCAATTGACTTTGTACTCCACAGAAGGTTATTGTGTCACATGGAATGTACAATTAAAAGCAAAACGGGAAGGTTTCTTTCTTTTCCCCCCCTTTTTCAAACCATCATTTCATACATACTTACAGCCCACTTCTTTTCTATTCTGCAAGGCCTTTTATTCTTCTAAGGCATCCTATGGAAACCTGAAAAGCAAAAGTCACTGTGAGAGAATAGTTAGGGTCTTAGACTTGGATTGGTGGGATCCAGGTTCAACTCCCGATCAGCTATTAGCTCATAAGAGTCTGTCTGTACTACAAATACACATATCGTTGGTAAACCAGGAACCTGTCATGGCTTCCCCAAAGAATCCCTTGTAGTGTGGTTGGGGTGCTGAAGCCTAGAAATCCTTCTCCCCCCGCCCTACAAAATTAAGGTTTTCAAGGGTTCCTTGAAGAGCTGAGATGGCTGTTTAATTCATTCATTCATTCATTCATTCATTCATTCATCCATTCATTCATTCATCCATCCATCCATCCATCCATCCATCCATCCATTCATTCATTCATTCATTCATTCATTCATTCCACTTTTACCCCGCCCTCCCCGCAAGCGGGCTCAGGGCGGCTTCCAAAACTGACAAGCAGTATTCAAACACAATAAAACATAAATACAAGCATCAGTTAAAACACAAACAATCCATATAAAACATTCATTAGATGGCGATAAAACTAAAGTGCAGTTTAAAGACACATTCAACGGTGCCCCCACGTTAGGTCGTATTGGATCGAAGTTCACACAGGGCGCTGCTGGTACGCCATCTCTCCTATCGGAATGCCTGCCTGAAAAGTTCTGGTTTCACGGCCCTGCGGAACTGTGACAAGTCCCGCAGGGCTCTAATCTCGGCAGGAAGCTCGTTCCAGTAGGACGGAGCTGCAAGTGAAAAAGCCCTCATCCTGGTTACCATCAACCTGACTTCCTTAGGGCCAGGGAGGTCCAGGCGGTTTTGGGATCCTGATCTCAGTGCTCTCTGGGGAACATACGGGAAAAGGCGGTCCCTCAGGTAGGCCGGTCCCTGACCATAAAGGGCTTTAAAGGTCAAAACCAGCACCTTGAAGTGAATCCGGAATGCTATTGGCAGCCAGTGCAGAGTCTTAAGCACAGGCTGGATGTGCTCCCACCTGGGGAGGCCCATCAGCAGCCTGGCCGCCGCACTCTACACCAGCTGCAGCTTCCGGAGTTGCCCCAAAGGCAGCCCCATGTAGAGAGCATTGCAGTAATCCAACCTCGAGGTGACCATAGCGTGGATCACTGCAGCCAGATCCTTGCGTTCGAGGAAGGGAACCAACTGCCTAATCAGCCAAAGACGGTAAAAGGCTGCCTTGGCAGCGGCTGCTACCTGGGCCTCCATTGTTAAGGAGGCATCCAGGAGCACTCCCAAACTCCTGACCCTCGGAGCTGGCACCAGTGGCGCCCCACCGAAGGCTGGGAGTGGGATCCCTACCCCCGTACCGCTCCGATTCAGGCACAGGACCTCCGTCTTCATTGGATTCAATTTCAGTCGACTTAGTCTAAGCCAATCCGGCCATGTCCTGCAACGCCTGGTCCAGATCTTCCGGGGTAGAGTCAGACTGACCGCCCAACATCAGATAGAGCTGTGTGTCATCCGCATATTGGTGACAACCCAGCCCATGCCTCCGGGCAATCTGGGCAAGGGGGCGCATATAGATGTTAAATAGCATTGGGGAGAGCACGGCCCCTTGGGGCACACCACACACTAGTGGGTGCCTTCGGGACTGCTGCTTTATATACCACCCTGTCCCCCCTCTTAGAGAGAAAAAAAAAAAGCCACTGAAGAGCGAGCCCCTGAATCCCCACGTTGGCAAGGCGGCGGGCCAGCAACTGGTGGTCGACCATATCGAACGCAGCCGACAGGTCTAACAACACCAGTGCCACCACACCGCCCCGATCCAGATGCCTATGGAGGTCGTCCGTCAAGGCGACCAGCACCGTCTCCGTCCCGTGGCCAGGGTGAAAGCCGGACTGGAAGGGATCGAGGACAGAAGCCTCATCCAGGTAATCCTGTAACTGTGTCGCCACCACCTTCTCAATCAATTTGCCCAAATAGGGCAAATTGGACACCGGCCAATAGTTGGCCAATTCGGCCGGATCTAGAGATGGTTTTTTAAGGAGGGGGTGGACCATCGCTTCCTTGAGAGCCTCTGGGAACTGTCCCTCAGAGAGGGACTTGTTGATCATATCCCCGAGAGCACCTCGCAACCCCTCGCGGCCAGCTTTAATTAGCCAAGAGGGGCACGGATCAAGGCTTCAAGTGGTTGGGCGTACAGTTGAGATCAGTCTGTCAACTTCCTCTAGGCTGAGTGGACCGAAATAATCCAGAATGGAACCAGAAGACGTGCATAGAGCCTCGAGTTCACTTACTGTCTCAACTGTGGCGGGGAGGTCACGGCGGAGCGCCAAGACTTTATCTGCAAAATAGCTCACAAAAGCCTCACAGCCGATGTCCAATTCCCTAGTGTTTTGTCTGCCCTGTGGCAGAGTTGTTAAAGTCCTAATTGTTCTAAATAATTGTACTGGGCGTGAGCTAGCAGACGCAATCGAGGCTGCGTAGAACTCCCTCTTCGCAGCTTTGACCGCCACCTCATAGGATTCCATAAACGTCCTATAAGATGCTCTTGTCGCTTCGTCGCGAGCGCGCCGCCACTCTCTCTCTAGCCGTCTAAGCCTTTGCTTCATCAGCCTCAGCTTCTGGGTATACCAGTGAGCCAGCTTTGTGCGTGGGCGCAGAGGGCGTCTGGGAGCAATCTCATCGATAGCTGTCGAGAGTCGGTTGTGCCAGTCCTCGACTAGCTCATCTAATGAGCCGCCAGGGGGCATAGGATCCCGCAGAGCCTTCTGAAGCCGCACTGGGTCCATTTGGCTCTGCGGGTGAGCTAAAATGTGCTCGCCTCTCAAACAGGGTAGGGGTGACACATTCACTCGGGCCCTCAGGGCATGGTGGTCTGACCATGGAATGGCCGCAGCAGTAATCCGGTCCACTGTAACCCCCGCCGCGAAGATCAAGTCAAGCGTGTGACTGGCTCGGTGAGTAGGGGCCGTTAAATATTGGGAGAGTCCCAGCGCCGCCATGGATGACATCAGGTCCGTCACCCGTGGGGAAGCCACATCCTCGGCATGGACGTTGAAGTCACCCAGGACTATCAGTCTAGGGTGCTCCAACGCCCAGCCCGACACGGCCTCCACCAGGGACAGCAGACTGTCAGGAGGTGCGTTGGGCGGACGGTAACCCAACCAGACAGCCAAACTCTCCCCGGCTTCCCACACAAAGCCGGCACACTCAATGCCTGTGAGCCTCGGCACCAGGAGCGCCCTGAAGGAGTAAACCTCTCGAATGAAGAATTAAGTTTGTAGAGCAGAGACACTGACAGTTCCATTGGAAGCAGAGCTATGCTTTTGACTTCTTTGATGTCATGGGTTACTCCCATTTTGTTCTTACAACTGCCCTGTAAGTTTGATTAGGCTGAGAAACAGTGACCTGTACTCGACCAGTCCAGCAAGTAAAATCTGAAGTCTGAAGAGTAATGAACGTGTGGAATTCACTGCCGCAGGAAGTGGTGGCAGCTACAAGCATAGGCAGCTTCAAGAGGGGATTGGATAAACATATAAAGCAGTGGTCCATCAATGGCTATTAATCACATAGATGGAACACTCTGTCTGGGGCAAGCATGCTCTTGGTGCTTGGGGGAGGTCCACAGTGGGCGGGCTTCTGGAGTTCTGGCCCCACTAGTGGGCCTCTTGATGGCACCTGGGTTTTGACCACTGTGTGACACAGAGTGTTGGACTGGATGGGCCACTGGCCTGATCCAACATGGCTTCTCTTATGTTCATATGTTCTTACTCGAGCCTGAGAAGCATTCCTCCAATTTAAGATGGTCTTCTACTGGAGTAAGTTGGAGGAAGTCGCCTTAGGCTCAACAAAGGCTTCAGACTTTTCTCAGAGGAGGGGTGTCAGATTCCACCCAAGCCACAACGTAGTACACACTTATAGAAAAGTTTTACTTTATTGAGCTAAAGATGCGTTGACAGGATCACTGGTAGGAATGACGTTTAATCAATGAGCACGACAGGTTATAGAACATTCAAAACAGGAAGGCCCAATTGCGGGAGTTCCCACGCATGCCATTAGGCCTGAGAAAGTAACAGCCCCTCAAAGCATAACAAGTATCCTTCCCACGGCACCTCCGTAAGATAACCCAAGCAACTCTGCGGCTCCTCTCCTCCTGCGGCCTTGAAAGATATATGGTGCTGTAGTAAAGCAATTAAGTGCACACAGAGACATGCAAATGAAAGTGAAAGCAGAAACCAATTGGCAGCTTGCTGACAAGGGGTAGGACAGCGGCCACTATGATTCCAGACTGATGAAAACATTCTTCCCAGAAGATCTCTTAATTTATTTGTAAAGGTGGAAATTTTTGCACATCCTTAGAAGTGATGTCAGTAGGGCTGAGATGAAACTAGGCAGTGCTTTCCACAAACATGTTCAGCATTGTCAAAAATACCTGCTTTTTACATTTTTAAGCTGTAGAAATATCTGCCTGTTCCTTGCTCTCCCTCAATGTATTTCCCTTCCCTTCAACAACATCATCATATAGCTAAATCTGATTGGCTATGGAGCATCATCGTCATGGTAGGCAGCCCACTGTTTGGTCTCTGACTGGCTTGGGTTACCCATGTGAGGGAGAAGAGAGAAGCACTAGCCAGAGCAGAACGGCACCCAGATAACAATTAGAAAAACGCTGGCACAGAAAATGCTGGGGGGGGGGAAAGCTTTTTAAAGAACTTGAAAGTTGAACCCCATAAATATTTGGCAAAGCTCTGCTATTTGATACCGTTGGCACTGAATTTGGATTTGTGGGCGTTAAGCTGAAAAGATGAAGTGCCGTTAGGGTGTGTTTCAGCTGTGTGAGGGATTGTCAGCAAGCTGCCAAAGGATCTTTCTTGTTTCTATAACCATTCTGATATCTGTGTCATGCATTATGCTTGTATGTATATTCCCCCCCCTTTCGATCCGATCATCTACCCATGCGCATAAGTTCATAGTAAATGCATTCCTAGTAAATTACGCCAGCCATGCTTTTCTGTAACGTTGTCTTTTCCAAGGTCACAGGTGGTTGAGTGAAGAAACTTGCTTTGACTTTAATGAGTAGAAACTGTGGGAATCGTTTGGTAGTGATAACAAAGTAGCCGTTGCTTTCCCAAGGATTTGGGCGCGTAAAATGCTTTGTAGGTGCGAGCGGGAACCAGGATTGTTGGCTGTAACAATTATGAATTTGCTTTAACCTTTCCAGCATCCTGCACTTAAGTTATTCTGAACAGTGCTTCTGTTCAAGTGACTCATGGCTTCAATAAAGTAATCCCTTACTATAAGTGTGTACTCCGTTGATTGCTGTGGGACCTGACAGGGATACCCCTAGGATCTGCCACCTCCAGGTGGGTCCTGGCGATCTCCCAGAATTACACCTGATCTCTAGACTATGGAGATCAGTTCCCCTGGAGAAAATGTCTGCTCTGGAGAGTGGAATCAGCGGCATTAGACCCTGCTGAGCAGTGTTCCCTCTAAGCTGAGTTAGTGTGAGCCAGATCAGTTTTTTAGCCTGCAGCTCACAGATTTTTGGTCTGAGCTCAGGAAGGATGTGCTCCAGAGCAAACGAATTTATGCAGGAGCCAAATCTCTCACTCACAACTTTAAGGTCAGGAGCTCACAAAGTGGAATTCTTGCTCACAAGGCTCCACAGCTTAGAGGGAACATTGCTGCTGAGGCCCCTCCCCTCTCCACCGCCCGCCCTCCCCAAGCCCCACCCCCAGATTTACCCAGGGGTCGTTTCGTAGAAAAAGAGCTAGGGGAACTCATTAGCATAACTCATTAGGGCCTTGCAGCTCCACTGCCGGGCCCCATGAGGGGCCCGGCGGTGGACCTGCAAGGCCGGCGGGAGTGCAAGGAAGCCCCGCGAAGGCCCTCCCTGGCCCCAGGCAGGCAGGGGTGGGGAGAGGCAGGGAGGGAGCAACTTACCCTCCCTCTTCTCCTGCCTCCTCCTGGCTGAATGAGGGCCGGAAGCAGGGGGCGGGGCTTCGTCATGTGCCCCGCCCCCCATACCTCACCCGGGGGAATTGCGATCCCCCGCGTTCCCCCCCGAAATGACCTCTGGATTGACCAATCCAGCATTTCAAAGGGCAGTCGTGTTGGTCTGCAGTAAAACAGTGAGGTTCTCATCCAGCCGCACCTTAGAGACCAAGAGGGATATCAGGGGATCAGCTTTCGAGAGTCAAAGGTCCCTCCATCGGACATCAAGGGCGCTTTGACTCTTAAAGGCTGACACCCTGAAACTCTTGTCGGTCCCAAAGATGGTACTGGGCCTGAATCCGTTTTGCTGCAGCCCGGAATGGCTGCCCTCTGAAAACAATCCTCATGGAAGGCACCGTGTTCAGCCACATAGAATGGAAATCCATCAGAAGAAGAAGAGAAGAGATTGGATTTATACCCCGCCCTTCACTACCAAAGGAGTCTCAGAGCGGCTTACAAACTCCTTTCCCTTCTCCTCCCCACAACAGACACCCTGTGAGGTAGAAGAAGAAGAAGAAGAGATTGGATTTATACCCCCCCTTCACTACCAAAGGAGTCTCAGAGCGGCTTACAAACTCCTTTCCCTTCTCCTCCCCACAACAGACACCCTGTGAGGTAGAAGAAGAAGAAGAAGAGATTGGATTTATACTGTGAGGTAGGTGGGGCTGAGAGAGCTCTGACAGAAACTGCCCTTGAAAGAACAGCTCTGAAAGAAGAAGAAGAAGACAAGAGATTGGATTTATACCCCCCCTTCACTACCAAAGGAGTCTCAGAGCGGCTTACAAACTCCTTTCCCTTCCCCTCCCCACAACAGACACCCTGTGAGGTAGAAGAAGAAGAAGAAGAGATTGGATTTATACCCCGCCCTTCACTTGGAGTTTCAGAGCGGCTTACACACTCCTTTCCCTTCCCCTCCCCACAACAGACACCCTGTGAGGTAGGTGGGGCTGAGAGAGCTCTTGACAAAAACGGCTCTTTTTCATGGACAGCTCTTATCAGAACTACGGCTTGCCCAAGGTCATCCAGCCAGGTGCAAGTGGAGGAGGAGTGGGGGAATAAAACCCGCTACACCAAACTGGCTCAGCCCAGAGCTGGCAACCTTAAATGTATTTATTTATTTATTTAAACTTTTACCCCGCCCTCCCGGCTAAGGCTGGCTCAGGGCGGCTTACAACAGATAACATTCAATGCTACATAGAAACACGACAACAATTAATATAAACACAATGTTAAAAATACAATGTTAAAACCACATCATCATCAGCATCATAGGTCATTTCGTAGAAAAAGAGGTGCAGGAGCTCATTAGCATAACTCATTAGCATAACATTTGCATATGCCACACCCCCTGACATCACCGGAAGTGTGTCAGAAGGAAACACCCACGGCTCAGGCTCCACTGGACTGTTCTGGATTGCTAGCTATTGGGGGGGGGGGAGCGTGCAGATCTGTCCTCGCAGAGGAGGGAGAGCTTGTACCTGAATAGAACTTGGTCTTAAAGGTGCCACTGGACTGTTCTGGATTGCTAGCTATGGGGGGGGAACGCACAGATCTGCCCTTACAGAGGAGGCAGAGCTTTACCTGAAGGTGGGAGGGGGGGCTCTGCAACTTACCTGGCTGCTTCTTGCTCCTCGTGGCCTGAGTGAGGGCTTCTGGGAACAGGGGGTGGGGCTTCTTGCATGTGCCCACCCCCTGGGCTCCGTACTGCCGGAGCGCCGCTCCTGTGCACTCCCACAGGAAATGACCGATCATCATCATTATCATGTGCTAGACATTATAACTTCAGCTCCATTCAACTTCAGATGTCATGGGAAGGTCCAAGGTCCTTCAGATGTTATAGGGGGATTGGCTTGGGCAGTAATTAAGGGGTCCAGCGGATCAGGGCTCTTCCCCCAAAGGTGTGGTAGTGGCAGCGGCTCCAAAGGTCTGGCGGAAGAGCTCCGTTTTACAGGCCCTGCGGAACTGTTCCTTGGAAATTAATTAATAATATCAGGACCGGTAATAAAATCTAGCTGTGCAATTGACTCGTGTGCCAGAATTCTTGGGTAGCCTTCCCCAGGTCTGTAATCATCTGGTCTGCACTTTTGAATTTAGCCACCTTTTCAATATACTGTCATAGGGGGAAAGGGTGTTCTCACCTGCCATGGGACAAATATCTCATTAGTGATCATGCCAGAGAATCTGGGCTGTGAACTGAGTCACTTAATTAATGTGGAATCCAGTAATATAATAGTTAAAGGTACCAAAATTATTATTAATAATAAGAACATAAAGGTAAAGTTTCCCGTGCTCGAAAGCCAGTCGAATCCGACTCTAGGGTTGCGGTGCTCATCTTCGTTTCAAAGTCGAAGAGCCAGCGCTGTCCGAAGTCGTTTCCATGGTCATGTGGCCAGCATGACTAAACACCAAGGTGCACGGAACGCTGTTACCTTCCCACTGAAGGGGTACCTATTTATCTACTTGCAATTTCTTGCTTTCGAACTGCTAGGTTGGCAGGAGCTGGAACTAGAGATGGGAGCTCACTCTGTCATGCGGCACACTCGGGTCTCGAACTGCTGAACTACCAACCTTCCATAGCCTGCAGTTTGGCGTCTTAACCACTTGAGCCACCGCAGCTCCTAAACATAGTATCCCAATAAACACTTGTTAGCTTAATGTGATTGGCATACAATATATACAGAGGTAGTGGCAGCAAAATTTTGAATTTGCAGAGGGTACCCAAAATTGAGGGCCAGCCATTCCTAAGGTAACATATATATCGAATCATTTTGTTGATGCCTTCAGTGAGGGCAAAACTCTTCTGCCCGACGAAGACTCGGACACCGCTAGAACAGAAAGTCGATCCAATTAAAGATCTTATCTTACCAAATTCATATCTCTTTGTGTTACACACCTGGGAAAGAATGAGCAAACAGATCTCTGGGAATCTAATTTGAAATGGATTGAATTCTGCTTTGGGGGAGATGAAGAGCAATATTCAATTCCAATGTGTTAAAAAAAAAGAGAGGCTGAAATAAAGCTCAAAGATTTCTTTTTTATATATTGGAAACCGACAGGCAGCAGGTGATGGAGACACAGAGCCAAACCTCCCTGCTGTTCAAACAGGGGAAGAAAGCAAACAGGCAGTTTTATCACTTCCTCTGCTAGAAGATTGCGGGCATTGCCTGGCACTCTTGTGGCTGAGGGATGGGCCCTCCCCCTGAGATGCTAAGCTTCTTCTCAGCTTGTTTCTAGGTGACAGATCATTTTTATATCAGGCAGACAGATGAGGAAGAGAAGCCGAGAAAATGTATGGAAAGGGAGCAGATGCCTTGGGAAACCATCTGACTCCGAGGCCCTCTGACTTCATCACTGACCATGTTGTGAGGAGCAAAAGGCTAGAACTCAGGTGAGATCGTGGGTTTAAAACTCCCGGAGTCCTTCCCCAATAATTTTTTGGTCAGGTAAGGACTGCCAAGCAGTCAATATTTTGTCAGTATGGCCCATAAAAACTATGAGGAATTTCACATTACCCAGTTTCACCCGGTTTCAAGCCAGTAATGATCCGTTTTAAAGTGAACCGGTAGAGGGCTGCCATTTTACACAGGGCTTTCCTCTTCCGGTAAAGAGCTGGATCTGAAGCGTTTTGCCATTTCAGACTGCACCGCTTTTTCCCCGCCATTTTTTGCCCATGCGGGATATCTCCGGCTTTTTTAAAAAACGTTCGCTTTAGAGCGCTATAGCGCTATAGCGCTAGAGCTATAGCGCTATAATGCTATAAAGCAAACGTTTTTTTTAAAAAGCCGGAGATCGCCTGCGTGGGCAAAAAACGGCGAGAAAAAAGCGTATCGGAACCGGGAGAGGGAACTGAAGATTACTTGGACTGTCTTAACATCTGAAGCGTTTTGCCATCCCACTGTCTTAACATCTGAAGCGTTTTGCCATTTCAGACTGCACCGCTTTTTCCCTGCCATTTTTTGCCCATGTGGGATATCTCCGGCTTTTTAAAAAAACGTTCGCTTTAGAGCGCTATAGTGCTATAGCGCTAGAGCTATAGCGCTATAACGCTATAAAGCGAACATTTTTTTTAAAAAGCCGGAGATCGCCTGCGTGGGCAAAAAACCGCGGGAAAAAAGCGTATCAGAACCAGGAGAGGGAACTGAAGACTACTTGGACGCTAGAGCTATAGCGCTATAACGCTATAAAGCGAACATTTTTTTAAAAAAGCCGGAGATCGCCTGCGTGGGCAAAAAACCGCGGGAAAAAAGCGTATCAGAACCAGGAGAGGGAACTGAAGACTACTTGGACGCGGTTGACAAGTAAAACGCTTCAGTCCCGATTCCTAAACGGGACAGAAGCGTTTGTGTATGAAATGGCAAATATATTCCGGAAGGGAACCGGTTCTCAAACGGGTTCTGTCTGAAATGACAGACCAGAAACCGTTTGGGAACTCTTCCGGAATATATCACCTGTCTGAAATTCCTCTATGCTCTGACCAGGAACCAGAATGGAGGCGTGATGGGGCCAGTCATCTTCAGGTTTCCATAAATGGAGAAGTTGTTTATGCTGTGTTAGTCCAAAAGTAAAAGCCAAAAGAGTGCTCTCTGTGTAACGATGAGAACTAGTTCAGTGACACATCGGGTTGCCAGCCTCCAGGTGGGGCCTGGAGATCCACTTTGACAACTGATCTCCAACTGACAGAGATCAGCTCCCCTGGAGAAAATGGCTGCTTTGGAGGGTGGACTCTGTGGCATTGCACCATGCTGAGGCCCCTCCCCTCCCCAAACCCTGCCCTTTCCTGGATCCACCCCCAAAGTCTCCAGGTATTTTCCAACCCAGACCTGGAAACCCTAGTTACCCATAAGAGGGTGCAAGCTTTTGAATTCCCCAGAATTCTTTATCAGGCCAGATGTTACAAAATAAACACCTGGATGGGGGAAGCAGATCTTACAGGTCACCATGATAGTTTCAGGTAACAGGTATGCCTCCAGGCCAGCCTGATTTTGGGGGAGTGGTGGCACAGTGGGTATATCCCACTGTCTTAACATCCGAAATGTGTCAGTTCGAGCCCCGCGCTGATGTGAGCAGCCAGCCTGTCGTCCCCAGCTCATCGTCCACCCAGCGATTCAAAAGCCTCGGCGAGTAGATAAAATGGGAACCACTCCTTAGAGAGGATGGGCACACCGACTCCCTTCTGGGAAGGTGTTAGCTTTCAGTTGGAGACGTCCTGGTCTGGACTCGGAAGGCGGAAGAATCTACTCAGCTAAGAAAAATCCCTGCAGTGGGATGCTCCGGCCAGGCGGTGGCAGTGTGGCGATGCAGCTGTTCGGAACATGACTGAGTCAAGCCAGAAACGTTTCCACTGTGCAGTTACGGCATGTGCAACTTAAATGAACTATATGTTGTCTTCCCTATCCCCTATGAAAAACATTGTTAGTCCCCTGTCTAGAGTAACTGTAAATCACTTTGAGCCCACTTGTGGGGAAAGCGATTAATAAATCGAAAGCATTGTTGTTGTTGTTGTTGTTGTTGTTGTTATCCTGGCATGTGAGGGTCTTAAGATCTGAACCATCAATTTTCCTCCTCTCTTTTTTATTTTATAACTAGCAGTAAAGCCCATTGTGAAAGCAATACAACGGGATCTAGAAAGAGGCTCTGGGGCAGTGCTCTGGCTTTGGGCAAACAGTGTCAGTTTGCTGTGGTGACCTCAGCAGGGTATAATGACAGAGTCCACTGTTTTCTCCAGAGGAACTGATCTCTGCTACCTGAAGAGCAGTTGTAATTGTGAGTAATCTGTAGCCCTCACCTGGAGATTGGCAGCAATTGTTACCCAGGACAAAATGGCTGGTTTGGAGGGTGGAGTCTATGGCATTCTACCTGTCTGAGGTCCCACCCCTCTGCAAACCCCACCCTCTCCAGGCTCCACCCCTCAAATCCCCAGGAATTTGTCAGCATGTAGTTGGCAACCCCATCTCCCCACCCCCACCCACTCCAGGGCCGACATCCGGCCGCAGGGTCCGTTTCCCCCCACTCAACCCCACTCACTCCAGGGCCGGCGACTGGAGGTGCAAGCCTCCGGCTGCCGGGTCCGTTTCCACCCTCCCCCACTCCAGGACCGGAGACAGGAGGCAGAAGCCTCCGGTCGCCCACTCCCTTCCCCTCCCCCACCACCCACTCCCAACAGGCACTGAGGGGAATGTAGGGTTGCCAGCTCTAAGGAGGGAAATACCTGGAGGTTTGGGGGGTGGATTCTGTAGAGGGCAGCATTGGGCGGGGGGGGGGCGGAAGGACTCAGCAGGTATAATGTCATAGGGTCTACCCTCCTAAAGCAGTCATTTTCTCTAGGGGAACTGATCTCTGTCATCTGGAGATCAATTGTAGCAGTGGGAGATCTCCAGGTCCCACCTGGAGATTGGCAACCCTAGGGGAAAGTCAGCTGCACAGCAGGGGGTTGAAGAGAATGGTTTGATGGCTGCTGGGCCAAGATTGGCAACAATAGTTCCCCAGGAGCCCCATCGTAAATGCACCAAACAATTCCTCAAGATTTTCCAAAACACTTCTCTGTTTTGGGCTCCTGGGGAACTTTGAAGTAGCACCAAAGCTTTAAGATCTCTCCAGCTGTCACCTGGAGACTGGCAACAGCTTGTCTGGAGTGTGGGCAGCATGGCATTGTATCTGTCTGAGGTCCCCCTCTTCCTCCTCCTCCTCAGATCCCACCCTCAGCAGGCTTCATCCCTAAAATATCCTGGAAGTTTCCAACCTGGAGTTGGCAACCCTATGTCCTGGAGTTCGAACCTGGAGTTGGCAACCATCAGCCAACGTTTATCTGCCTGTCTGTCTTTACAACCCCCCCCCCCACACACACACAGCCTCTGCCTAGGGAGCAGCTGACATCATTCTCCTCTCCCAACTGAAAATTCCAACTGCCTTGCGGGGGGGGGTGAGTTTGAGGTGTGGAATGGAGTGTAGTCCAATCAGCTTCCATATGTAAATGACCTTGGAACGCTGCCCGGGACTGCACAAAGCAGCCAATGAACCCAGCCAGTGTCTTCCGAGTGGCAGTTTTTTCGGCCTAACACTAAAGGGGCCAATTTTAGAATTCTGGCACCCAAAACTCTTTTATAATAAGGGAGAGATATCTGGCCTGACAAAGAGTTCTGGGGAACTTGAAATCTGGCACACTGTGCCTTTCCTTGCTGGGGAGCTCCCTTAGACCAAGGGTTCCCTGGGAAGTACCCTGGTCACCAGCTGCCACCACTCAGGACCTCCAGAGAACATCTAGACTGACCTGCTGAGAAGATAGTCTTCCAGAGCAGGACTAGGGGAACAAAATAACTTATAAACAACCGGATAGTACCCGTAGAAAAGAGCAAGAGTCCAGGAGCCCCTTAAAGACTAACAAAATTTGTGGTAGGGGAGGAGCTTTCGTGAGTCACTGCTCATTGCTTCAGATACTTTTGATGTGTTAGAGGTGCTTTCTCATAGTACCCATCTTGATTGTTGCGGGTAAACTCAGGCAACAAATGTACTTAGCCATCTTTGTGTCCTATTTGGACCCTCAAGGCCACAACCGGTTCAAAAGAGATATTAAAACAGTTTTAAAAAATAATAGGTAAAGGTAAAGGTTTCCCTTGCTTGTAAGCCAGTCAAATAGGACTCTAGGGGGTGGTGCTCATCTCCGTTTCCAAGCTGAAGAGCCAGTGCTGTCTGAAGACTTCTCCATGGTCATGTGGCCGGCATGACTAAACGCCGAGGTGCACAGAACGCTGTTCCCTTCCCACCGAAGCGGTACGTGAGGAGGAACCGGAGGAGCTGGAGAGAACATGAGGAGGAACTGGAGAGAACGTGAGGAGGAACGTGAGGAAATGCCTCTCAGTGCTGGGGCTGTATCCAGTGCTGCATTCATTCCCCACAATGTACAATGGGTAGCTCCTCGGCATAAACTCGCTTCCGTGGGGTTGTGCGGTGGGAACACAGCCTCTGAAATATAGTTTCATGCTGATGGGTAGGTCCTTGTAAGCAGGGGTCATTTCGTAGAAAAAGAGGTGCAGGGGCTCATTAGCATAACTCATTAGCATAATTTATTTGCATATGCCACACTCCCTGACATCACCAGAAGTGTGTCAGAAGGCAACACCCACCGCTCAGGCTCCACTGGACTGTTTTGGATTGCTAGCTATTTGGGGGGGGGGGGGGGACAGGGCCGGTTTGCCCCCTTGCAGAGGAGGGAGAGCTTGTACCTGAATAAAACTTGGTCTTAAAGGTGCCACTGGACTGTTTTGGATTGCTAGCTATTAGGGGGGGAATGTGCAGATCTGTCCTCGCAGAGGAGGGAGAGCTTGTACCTTAAAGGTGCCCCTGGACTGTTTTGGACTGGGAAGGGGGGGGGGCTCTGCAGCTTACCTGGCTGCTTCCTGCTCTGACTGAGGGCTGCTGGGAGCAGGGGGCGGGGCTTGTTGAATGTCCCTGCCCCCTGGACTCTCTACTGCCGGAGCTCTGCTCCTATGCGCTCCTGCAGGAAACGACCCCTGCTGGTAAGCTAACTTGCGGCAGGGGTTGGGGGAAGAAAAGGTGGAAGAAAGCTATTTTAAACAAGAGCTGGGGAAAGTACAGAGAAGGGCGACCAAGATGATTGGGGGGGCTGGGGCCCCTTCCCTAGGAGGAAAGGCTGAAGAGTCTGGGACTTTGATGTTTAGCAAAGAGACAACTGGGGGGGGGGCGACGACGGGATAGAGGCTTATAAAATCATGCATGGGGTGGAGCAATTTGACAAAGAGACATTTTTCTCCCTCTCCCAAAATACTAGAACTCGAGGGCATCCAATAAAACTGATGGGCAGTAGGTTCAGGACAGACCAAAAGGAAATACTACTTTACACAAGGAGTGATTAAAATGTGGAATTTGCTGCCAGAGGATGTAGAGATGGCCACAGGAATAAACAGCTTTACAAGGGGATGAGATAGATTCATGGAGGATAGGTCTGTCGGTGGCTACTAGCCATGGCAACTGAGGAGAACCTCGACATTCAGAGGCACCCAGCCTCTGAATCCCTGTGCCAGGAGGCAGCATCAGGGGAAGGCCTCGGCCTCTCTGCCCTGTTGTTGGCCCTCCAGAAGACCAGGTTGGCCACTGTGTGAGACGGGATGCTGGACTAGATGGACCTTCACTGGTCTGATCCAGCAGGGCTCTTCTGATGTTCTTACATGCAGCCCGTCACTGTGTGATCAGATGCAACTGTGGGTGAGTCTCTCTTTTTTTGCCATTTGTTTCCCATGTGCATAAACGAGGAATTGAACCTCTGCCTACTGCGAAGAGGGGGCAAAGAAACAGCACTGAGCCGGGATGGCCTGATCAGACCCTCCCGATGGCATGCATGCCTGCTTGCGCGATCAGACAGGGGAAAATCCGTCCGTGGCCCATCGCAACCCGTTTACTACTGGATTTTCTCCGGTGTCTTTTAACTCTGCTTCTGTGGTGGAGCAGCACAGGTTGCCGAAAGCTGCGGGACGCTCCCCAGATGTTGCTGTCTGATCGTGCCCTTTCGATCCGTCGGGCATTCGTGCCTATGTCGGATCTTCTGGCGCGTGTGATCCCAACCCTATTCCCTAGTAACTGTGTTTAGGATTGTAGCTTCATCTCCCCCATCTGCAATATGTGTGATCGCAACCATATTCCCTAGTAACTGTGTTTAGGATTGTAGCTTCATCTCCCCCATCTGCGATATGGGGATCATGTTACCAGCCTGCTACACAGGCTAGGTAGTGTTTGTGAAAGTGCTGTATAATGCGTGGGGCTGACCCCTGTCGGATTTGCGCGAAGGGCTGCGGCACCGTAGGCTCTTGGATCAGGCCGGTTCCCATCGAGGTAGAACAAGAACAATTTGCATTTCTGCTCAAGAGATTTAAAGCACTGATTGGAGGCTAAAAGTTAAATGGCTCACAATTGCTTTTTTTACGCTGAATTTTTATTTGGTCATTAATCAGAAGGCATTTCATATGCTCCATTTGTCACAAGGAAACCCAGAAACACTTCTGAAGAAAGGGTCCTGCCTTTCATACGATCTTCTTCTATACGTTTTCCACCTACTCTGGCCAAAGCTGTTAGACACATTATTTAATTAAATAGTTGGGGGGGGAAAAGCCATGCATTTCTTAAGAGTTAAAGAGGCTCAATGCCGGTTCTTTTTTCAAGGTGAAATCTGTAATATATTGGAACACGAGCGGTGAGTGCTTTTAACGTGATTCTCTTTTCCATTGACCTGGGCTATTCTTTAGTCTTCAGGAACTTTGCATGAAAATGTGGAATAGCTCCAAAGCTGAATAATGTGGTTGAATTATCTCTTGAGAAGGTTAAATAGGCCAGATGGTACGGCAATATTTTGCAAAGTTAACATTGTGCTGTTAGCTTTCCAGCCCTGAGCACCGTGCTCTCCCTGTAGTGATATATGTAATACATAAGCATAATCTTTCCTGTGGATGTTGCATGTGGCCTCCTTTGCTGTAGCAACGCAGTCCCCGAGACCTTCAGATCTATATGGGGTATGATGCTTGTGGTGGGGCACAAGAGAAACCGTGGAGAAACCAGTACTTTGCGGGACAATATGATGACTCTTTCGATGTATCTGTCAAAAAAAACGCTCTCTGAGAAGTTTTTTTTAAAGCTTTATTTATCAGTTTTATCCAGTATTACATATGGTAGATCATATACATTCGAGTCCACATTTTCCAAGAGTTATTTATCCACTTATACACTCTTGCCCACTTAATTGTATGAATATACTTGTATTTCACTTGTAACATCAAATTTAGTTTGTCCCATTTGTATAGGGCTGTCAAGTGGGGGCGGGTGGCAGGTAAACCCCCACTTTGGAGGCCCGATTTCCGCCGCTGCCAGAGCTGACGCCAGAGGTGACGCAACCACGTCGACCACATTGGGGGCGTGGCCCGGATCGTCGGAGGGAAAACTCTATGGGTTTCCCTCCAACGATCTGGGCCACGCCCCCAACATGGTCGATGTCGCGCGTCACTTCTGGTGATGTGCTGGCGGCGCGCGCGCGCATCCAAGGACGGCTCCCGGAGCCCAGTGAGGCTCCCCTGCCAGTGAGTTTTTTTGACTTGGCAACCCTACATTTGTATCAGTTCAAGCAGTTCTGTCCTTATTTCCTCCCTTGTCAGGGTTTTTTTCTAGTTTCCAAAACTTAGCCAGCAATATCCTGGCAGTTGTCAATACATAGACCGATAGACATCTTTTTGTACAAAGCTACCTGGGATTATATTTAACAAAGCCATTCCGGGTGTTAAAAAAAATATTTTGTTCCATTATTTCTGATATTATTTTTGGTACCTTTAACCAATAGTTACGAACTTCCTCTCAGAGAAGTGAATGTCATACTGACTTGCAGTCTCTAGAGAGATAAGGGATGAGATGGAGTCAGACACAGGTGCAAGTGCGATCATGGGCCTGAAAGCTTCAAGGGCAGAGATCCAGAGGGCAAGCGATGTTCGGAGGTGGCTTGCCATGAACTGGCTCTGTGTCACGACCCTGGTATCCCTTGGAGGTATTCCTTGGAGGCCTACCATACCAGCCCAGGCAGGTTTGACCCTGCTTAGCTTCTGAGATCTGATGAGATCATAAGAACATAAGAAACGCGAGTGTTGAATCAGACCAAAGGCCCATCCAGTCCAACACTCTGTGTCACACAGTGGTCAGAAATACCAGTGCTATCAGGAGGTCCACCAGTGGGACCAGGACATTAGAGGCCCTCCCTCTGTTGACCCCCCCAAGCACCAAGAAGACAGAGCATCCCTTGCCCCAGAGCCCCTATCTATACCTTGTGGCTCATAGCCACTGATGGACCTCTGCTCCATATAAGAACATAAGAGATGCCAATGTTGAATCAGGCCAAAGGCCCATCCAGTCCAACACTCTGTGTCACACAGTGGCCAGAAATACCAGGTGCCATCAGGAGGTCCACCAGTGGGGCCAGGACATTAGAAGCCCTCCCTCTGTTGACCCCCCCCCAGCACCAAGAAGACAGAGCATCCCTTGCCCCAGAGCCCCTATCTATACCTTGTGGCTCATAGCCACTGATGGACCTCTGCTCCATATAAGAACATAAGAGATGCCAATGTTGAATCAGGCCAAAGACCCATCCAGTCCAACACTCTGTGTCACACAGTGGCCAGAAATACCAGGTGCCATCAGGAGGTCCACCAGTGGGGCCAGGACATTAGAAGCCCTCCCTCTGTTGACCCCCCCCAAGCACCAAGAAGACAGAGCATCCCTTGCCCCAGAGCCCCTATCTATACCTTGTGGCTAATAGCCACTGACGGACCTCTGCTCCATATGCTTATCTAATTCCCTTTTGAAGCCGTCCAATGCTTGTAGCCACCACCACTTCCTGTGGCAGTGAATTCCATGTGTCAGGCTAGCCTGGGCTATCCATGTCAGGGCATTTTGGCCACAGCTACCAAAGTAATTGTTCGTGGAACTCAACTTGTCAAGTGCCCCACCTTACAGGGCTGACTTCTTGATTATCCAATAGGGCTGGAGACTTGGTCCCTCTGTCTCTCAGCTGAGGGTTAGCTTAGAGGACCTGGTGCTGCTGGCTCATTACCTTGGGCAATGAGGATTCACTCCCCAATATTGTGCATTTTGCTCTTGACCTTAGCCCAAAGCCTTCTTGTGGGACAAGGGGGATGCGACAGTATCACACTACAAGAGTCTTGGTACAGTAAGGTATTCTGAACAAGTATGTGCCAGTGCTTTTGTAAAGCTGTTTTTCTGGTCTTGAAGTGTGGTATGCTCTGAAAAACCCATCTGTGCGTCCAGTTAAAGCACCTTGATATTTTGGAGCATGTACGTTCCTTTCATGCTTTTACTGAATCATGGGTTATGTAGTCTTGATATTATGGGAACGTATCTTGTCTCAGAGGTTAAAACGCCGAGCTGCAGACTGGAAGGTCTGTAGTTCGGCAGTTCGAGACCCTAGTGCCGCATGATGGAGTGAGCTCCCATCTCTGGCCCCAGCTCCTGCCAACCTAGCAGTTAGAAAGTAAGAAATTGCAAGCAGATAAATAGGTACCACTTCGCTGGGAAAGTAACAGCTTTCTGTGCACCTTGGCGTTTAGCCGTGCCGGCCACATGACCATGGAGAATCTTTTGACAACCCTAACCCAAACCTGAACTCTAACCCGAACCTGAACCCTAACCCGAACCCGAACCCGAACCCTAACCGGTTAGGAAACGGAGATGAGCACCATCCCTTAGACTTGGATTTGACTGGCTTTCGAGCAAGGGAAACCTTTACCTTTACCTATCTTGTATGAGACCTCTTTGCACTATTTCTAATGTTGGTAATCCTAGTCTGACTGCCTCACTTATTAGATCTCCCAGGCTATTTGACTGCCATAGTTATCCTCCCCCCGACCCGCTCCCAGTGCTGGTTCTGGAATTGGGGGCCGTGTTTGGGAGAGAGTGCTGAGCCACAGAGGGTGTGGGGAGGAAAGTTGTATTCTTCAAGTGAAGCTCTGCCATGATCCTCTTGATCCAGCCTCTGGCTATTTCAAATAAATGTTTTCAGTTCTGCTGAGAAGATGGTGTGTTTATGCATCACCTTTTTTAAAAATCCAAGGACCTTACCAAGATAATGGACCTTCTGCAGCAAGGAATACAAAATTCTGCAATTTGTACCCCTTATGCAAACATTTGCATATGTTCTCTTCTTTGGTGGAATTAATTCTGCATGTTGTATACAATCTGTTCTTCCGCAGGGGTAAGGATGGAGCTCTGCAGATCGGTCCTCTGAGCCACTGGGATTAAGGACATAAGAGAACATAAGAGAAGCCAATGTTGGATCAGGCCAATGGCCCATCCAGTCCAACACTCTGTCACACAGTGGCCAAACATACCAGGTGCCATCAGGTTCACCGGTGGGGCCAGGACATTAGAAGCCCTCCCACTGTTGCCCCCCACTCCCCAAGCACCAAGAATACAGAGCATCACTTGCCCCACTCCAAGCGTTCCTATCTATACCTTGTGGCTAATAGCCTCTGATGGACCTCTGCTCCATATATTTATCCAATTCCCTCTTGAAGCCGTCCATGCTTGTAGCCACCACCACCACCTGTGGCAGTGAATTCCATGTGTTCATCACTCTTTGGGTGAAGAAGTACTTCCTTTTATCCATTCTAACCTGACTGCTCAGCAATTTCATCGAGTGCCCACGAGTTATTGTATTGTGAGAAAGGCAGAAAAGTACTTCTTTCTCTACCTGCTCTATCCCATGCATAATCTTGTAAACCTCAATCATGTCACCCCTCAGCCGTCATTTTTCCAAGCTAAAGAGCCCCAAGTGCTTTAACCTTTCTTCATAGGGAAAGTGTTCCAACCCTTTTATCATTCTTGTTGCCCTTTTCTGCACTTTTTTCCAATGCTATAATATCCTTTTTGAGGTGCGGTGACCAGAACTGCACGCAGTATTCCAAATGAGGTTGTACCATCCATTTATACAGGAGCATTATGATAACTGGCTGATTTGTTTTCAATTCCCTTCCTAATAATCCCCAGCATAGTGTTGGCCTTTTTTTTATTGCAGTCGCACACTATCTTGACGTTTTCAGTGAGTTATCTACTACGACTCCAAGATCTCTCTCTTGGTCAATCTCTGCCAGTTCAGACCCCATCAACGTGTATTTATAGTTAGGGACGTGCAGATCTGTCCTCACAGAGGAGGGAGAGCTTGTACCTGAATAAAACTTGGTCTTAAAGGTGCCACTGGACTGTTTTGGACCGGGGGGCTGGGGGGAGGGCTCTGCAACTTACCTGGATGCTTCTTGCTCTGACTGAGGGCTGCTAGGAGCAGGGGGTGGAGCTTGTTGCATGTGCTCGCCCCCTGGGCTCTTTACTGCCAGAGCTCCGCTCCTGTGCGCTCCTGCAGGAAATGACCCCTGGAGCTTGATCTATCTTCCAGTTAATTAGGTTTTACTAACCAGAAACTGGAGCTGTGGTGGCTCAAGTGGTTAAGACGCTGAACTGCAGGCTGTGGAAGGTCTGTAGTTCAGCAGTTCGAGACCTGAGTGTGCCGCATGACGGAGTGAGCTCCCGTCTCTGGTTCCAGCTCCTGCCAACCTAGCAGTTCGAAAGCAAGAAATTGCAGGTAGATAAATAGGTACCCCTTCGGTGGGAAGGGAACACCATTCTGTGTGCCTTGGTGTTTAGTCATGCTGGCCACATGACCACGGAAACATCTTCGGACAGCGCTGGCTCTTCAGCTTTGAAACGGAGATGAGCACCGCAACCCTAGAGTCAGATTCAAGTGGCTTTTGAGCAAGGGAACCTTTACCTACCAGAAACTAATTGCCTTAAATGAGTTCAGACCCCATCAATGTGTATTTATAGTTAGGATTTTTGGCCCCAATGTGCATCACTTTGCACTTGGCCACATTGAGCCCCATTTGCCCCGTTGATGCCCACTCGCCCATCCTCAACAGATCCCTTCGGAGGGCCTCACAATCCTCCCTGGTTCTCACCACCCTGAACAATTTTGTGCGACTCACCTTTCCCTTTGGCCTCTGAGCTTGCAAGAGGCCTTGCCCAGATTCCTTTATGCTTATTTTTGCAACCCTTTGGGATGGAAATTTGCCTCGGGAAGCTGGATCCTGGGCTCAGCGAAGCAGCCTTCATTTTCTCTGAGCTTGGTAGACTCTTTGCATGCATGCACTGCCTCAAGTATGCATGGCCGCCGGAGCCAGAAGAGGCAGCAGCTATGATTGAGGCAGAGTGGGAAGCGGGCCTCCATGGAGATTTCTAGAGATGTTGCCTGTCTCTGGGGAGAAATGCGGCAGACAGAAGCCAAGGAGGAGGCCTCATTCACTGGCGCTCTTGAAACAATGGAAGGCCTTGCCACGAACTTGTATCTGGTGTCCTTGAAGTAAATTTTACTGAGCATCTGTTAGAATTCTTGGAGGAAGAAGAATAAGAAGAGAAGAAGAGATTGGATTTATACCCCGCCCTTCACTTGGAGTCTCAGAGCGGCTGACAAACTCCTTTCCCTTCCCCTCCCCAGAACAGACACCCTGTGAGGTGGGTGGGGCTGAGAGAACTCTGACACAAACTGCTCTTTTTCAAGGACAGCTGTGCCAGAGCTTGTGACTGACCCAAGGTCACATCAGCAGGTGCAAGTGGAGGAGTGGGGAAAACAAACCCGGTTCTCCCAGATTAGAGCTGTAGGGCTCCATCTGTCCGCAAGGTATGTCGTGCAACAGAGTAGTCGCTCAAAGCGTTTAGCAGAGAGGATGGCTTGATGTCTTATTCAGCTCACTTGTGCCCGTCCTGCAGTGACATGAACCAATAAAGCATTGTTTATTCAAAGATTTAGAGGGGCTCATGACGCCTCTAATCCCTCTGCAGATAGCAAACAGATAACACAGACAATCACATTTTCTCTACACCAGAGAATATACCGGGGAATACAACACACACACGACACGCTGTAAGGGAAAATCCATTACTGCGTCTCATAGGAAAGGAGTCATTTTGAAATGGTCAGAGGCATCAACCCCAGCCTGATTCATGTCATGGACCAAAAACACTGGCTTGTTATGAGCAGGTGTGGTCATGCTGACAATTTTTTTAACACTCTGATGGACAAAGAGAAGAGAAACCAGTCAGACCAGTCGGTAGGATTTGCATGGAAGTCTGTTGCATGTTGTGAGGCAGCACAGCAGCTTTCAGAGAGCACCACTGGTGGGTGAAGGATGCAATGACACAGCTGACGGGCATGGGGAAAAAACAGTGCTTTTGTTGAGATCCAGGAGCTTGCTAGGTGCCAACAAGGTCAGTAATCTCCTGGGTGGTGGGAAGTGCCATCCAGTTGTAGCTGATTTATGGTGACCCCATAGGGCAGTGGTGGCGAACCTTTTAGAGACCGCGTACCCAGACCGCGACCCAAAACCCACTTATTTATCGCAAAGTGCCAACACGGCCATTTAACCAGAATATTGAGGTTTTACTTTGGGAAAAACAGCAACTCACACATTAAGTTAAGATGATCCAAACAAAGTAAGGAAAGCAATCCCAAATGCTTTCATTGACTTAAAATTATTTGGCAGAGAATTCGACACTTTAATGATGGTCTGGGCCTGGCTGGGGCGATGGCACGCGTGCCCACAGAGAGGGCTCTGAGTGCCACCTCTGGCCCCCGTGCCATAGGTTCGCCACCACTGCCCTAGGGTTTTTAAAGCCAGAGACATTCAGAGATGGTTTTCCATTGCCTGCCACTGCATCACGACCTTGGACTTCCTTGGGGGTCTCCCACCCAAATGCTAACCAGGGCCGATCCTGCTTAGCTTCCGAGATCTGATGAGATCAGACCAGCCTGGGTTATCCAGGTCAGGGTCGCGATATCTTTAGAGAAAGTTCCCAACATACCCCTTCAACAGGTAGAGAAAGAGGTACTTTTCTCCCTTTCTCACAATACAAGAACTCGTGGGCACTCCATGAAACTGCAGAGCGGTCGGGTTAGAACGGATAAGAGGAAGTACTTCTTCACCCAAAGAGTGATTAACACATGGAATTCACTGCCACAGGAAGGGGTGGCGGCTACAAGCATGGACGGCTTCAAAAGGGAATTAGATAAGCATATGGAGCAGAGGTCCATCAGTGGCTATTAGCCACAAGGTATAGAT
>NW_015162516.1:46693-49281 GCF_001447785.1 Gekko japonicus | reverse complement strand
GGGGGGGGTCAACAGTGGGAGGGCTTCTAATGTCCTGGCCCCACTGGTGGACCTCCTGATGGCACCTGGTATTTTTGGCCACTGTGTGACACAGAGTGTTGGACTGGATGGGCCTTTGGCCTGATCCAACATTGGCGTCTCTTATGTTCTTATGTTAACAGTGAATGGGGACTAGTAGGATTGACTGACCTGGAGTTCAAACAAATCGGCCCTTGGAATGTTCTTGTGAATCTGATCTTGAATATTCACCAGATAATCCCTGAATACTCTCTGAATGGTCACTGAATGTCTATTTATTTTATTTAATTATTATTATTATATTTCTTTCCCGCCCTCGCCGCCAACGGGCTCAGAGCGGCTCACAAACAGGGCATGTTGGAGTTTCAAGTTACAGAGCTAAGTGTTGTCTGTTAAGAAACAGGATGTTACGTTACATAATGTATTCTACAGCGGGAAAGTTTGAGGGAGTTGCTTAGCCTAATGAAGTGACCTGTAGCCTTTGTATTGGTCAGCTAACAACTTGTTTGTGGAAATGCTTTGATCTAGCATTAATGTATTCACAAGCTTTATGGCCCTTTGTGTGAAGCACACAGGAAGCTCTCTCTCGAAGTTGCCAGATAGATAGAAAGATGTAGGTGTTAGTACGTAGTGCTGAAAGTAACTGCAAGTATGTAACCTTTTGTTTTATTTCTTTTTATCCAAAGTACCCTACCCATGCTTTATTTTTTTTTGTAGTAAAGATATTTTCTTTTAACTAATGTGACTCTTGTGTTTGCAAAACGACCATCGATCTTGAATCTCAGAATCCCAACAGGGCATCATGTGCCAATATGAAACATTTAAAAACAGAATAAAACAACATTCTTAACAGTAATAAAGTGCTCAGTGATGTCACCCAGTTAGTCTTATCGAGATGGTGACCTACAGATATTGCCCTATAGATGTTACGCTTCAGTGGTACCGATCTGTCACACTATTGTGGCTAGATCTTTATAATAGGCCATCCCAATACAGAATTGACTCAAGTGCAAGACTAGGATTTTTCACAAGTATGCCATTCTTTTGGTTGCTTCTATTGGCTACTTTGAGTTGATATTGGTTTTGGTATATTTATACTATATGAGCTGTTTAGAGCATTTTTAGAGAAAGTGCTTACAAATATTTTAAATAAATACATGTGACTGACTGCATTTGATAGCTGATATTCAATAGCGCTGGTGTAGGGTGGGCTTTGACGATCAGCATGCAGTTTATATCTAGCTTCTGACAGTGTTTGGTGACGTGCTGTTATTCATTCTTTGTGTTGTCTGCCAAAACAATCTAGAGCAGCCAAGAAACCAAACACTTTTCTGCATTCTCATTTTCCTTGTTTGTGAGTTCCAGTTCCTTGGGGGTCTGTTCTGCATATGTTGTGCCCCCTCTAGTGGTCAATTTGATATTACACCAGTTTATGTCCAGCATATCTCCTGATAGATTTAAACTGCCGGTTTTTATGCTGGACATAAATCAATGTGTGTGTTTGTGTGTGTGTGTGTGTGTGTGTGTGTGAGACTGGCCCAAGGTCAAATAGAGATCTGTACCTGGGCCTTCCAGATCCTAGTTTGACATTCTAACCGCTACACCACACTGGCTTTATTCTGCTTCTAACTGTTCCGCTGAAGGACACTGAAGAACCAGGCCCTGGCCATGAGAGCCAGTTTGGTGTGGTGGTGAAGTGCGTAGACTCTGATTTCCCCACTCCTCCGCTTGCAGCTGCTGGATGACCTTGGGCAAGCCGTAGTTCTGTCAGAGCTGTCCTTGAAAGAGCATTCTGGAAAGGGCTCTCTCAGCCCCGCCTACTTCACAGGGTGCCTGTTGTGGGGAGGGGAAGGGAAAGGAGTTTGTAAGCCACTCTGAAACTCCGAGTGAAGGGCGGGGTATAAATCCAATCTCCTCTCTTCTTCTTCTCCCTCTAAGCCGTGGAATCTTGTGAGCAAAAATTCGACTTTGTGAGCTCCTGGCATTAAAGTTGTGAGCGAGCGATTTGGCTACTGCATAAATTAGTTTGCTCTGGAGCCACCCTTTCTGAGCCAAGACAAAAATGTGTGAGCTGGAGGTTAAAAAACTGTGAGGTAGCTCACACTAACTCAGCTTAGGGGGAACAGTGGCCTGGACCCTAGAGCACTTAGGATGCCAATCCAATGCACACGTCTTTGAGATTGAGGCCCATTTAACTCAAAACCCATTTAACTTCTGAATAAATAAATATGGCTTTATTTGAGTTGCTCCTAGGCAGCCCTTATGGCTTCTGCAACTTCACGGTCCTCGTTCCTGGGATCCACGCTGCAAAATATAAGAGACTTTCCCCAAAGGGCACTTCTCTTTTGTCTTCGCAATAGCATACTTAGACCATGGTCAAAACGTTTTAGTGTCCATTATATTTGCAACCTAGCTGTGAGTCTCTCGAAGTGCCGTTGCACATGAAAAAGAAACATTTCAACCATTAATGTGAATAATTTCATCTGCGAAGCTACTGACTAGCTTAGGAAAGCATTTGAACAAATGAAAGGAGAGAGTGCCATCTTCTGGTAATCTTCATAGTTGCAGCA